>NW_026289304.1:0-37401 GCF_023373465.1 Oncorhynchus keta
TGATGTACATTAGTGTTATGTATTGTAGTACTAACAAACTGAAGTATATTAGTGTTATGTATTGGTACTAACAAACTGAAGTACATTAGTGTTATGTATTTTAGTACTAACAAACTGAAGTATATATTAGTGTTATGTATTGTAGTACTAACAAACTGAAGTATATTAGTTTTATGTATTGTAGTACTAACAAACTGAAGTATATTAGTGTTATGTATTGTAGTACTAACAAACTGAAGTATATTAGTTTTATGTATTTTAGTACTAACAAACTGAAGTACATTAGTTTTATGTATTGTAGTACTAACAAACTGAAGTATATTAGTGTTATGTATTGTAGTACTAACAAACTGAAGTATATTAGTGTTATTATGTATTGTAGTACTAACAAACTGAAGTATATTAGTTTTATGTATTTTAGTACTAACAAACTGAAGTACATTAGTTTTATGTATTGTAGTACTAACAAACTGAAGTATATTAGTTTTATGTATTTTAGTACTAACAAACTGAAGTATATTAGTTTTATGTATTGTAGTACTAACAAACTGAAGTATATTAGTATTATGTATTGTAGTACTAACAAACTGAAGTATATTAGTGTTATGTATTGTAGTACTAACAAACTGAAGTATATTAGTTTTATGTATTGTAGTACTAACAAACTGAAGTATATTAGTTTTATTTATTGTAGTACTAACAAACTGAAGTACATTAGTTTTATGTATTGTAGTACTAACAAACTGAAGTATATTAGTGTTATGTATTGTAGTACTAACAAACTGAAGTATATTAGTATTATGTATTGTAGTACTAACAAACTGAAGTATATTAGTTTTATGTATTGTAGTACTAACAAACAGAAGTATATTAGTGTTATGTTTTGTAGTACTAACAAACTGAAGTATATTAGTATTATGTATTGTAGTACTAACAAACTGAAGTATATTAGTGTTATGTATTGTAGTACTAACAAACTGAAGTATATTAGTGTTATGTATTGTAGTACTAACAAACTGAAGTATATTAGTATTATGTATTGTAGTACTAACAAACTGAAGTACATTAGTTTTATGTATTGTAGTACTAACAAACTGAAGTACATTAGTGTTATGTATTGTAGTACTAACAAACTGAAGTATATTAGTTTTATTTATTGTAGGACTAACAAACTGAAGTACATTAGTGTTATGTATTGTAGTACTAACAAACTGAAGTATATTAGTTTTATTTATTGTAGGACTAACAAACTGAAGTACATTAGTTTTATGTATTGTAGTACTAACAAACTGAAGTACATTAGTGTTATGTATTGTAGTACTAACAAACTGAAGTATATTAGTTTTATTTATTGTAGGACTAACAAACTGAAGTACATTAGTGTTATGTATTGTAGTACTAACAAACTGAAGTATATTAGTTTTATTTATTGTAGGACTAACAAACTGAAGTACATTAGTGTTATGTATTGTAGTACTAACAAACTGAAACTCACACGTAAAGACATTCAATATGTCAAACCTGAAGGAATAACAAGTGGTCTGAAGCAGGAGGCTGGTTGGATCAGTAACTGTAGCACAGGAGGCTGGTTGGATCAGTAACTGTAGCACAGGAGGCTGGTTGGATCAGTAACTGTAGCACAGGAGGCTGGTTGGATCAGTAACTGTAGCACAGGAGGCTGGTTGGATCAGTAACTGTAGCACAGGAGGCTGGTTGGATCAGTAACTGTAGCACAGGAGGCTGGTTGGATCAGTAACTGTAGCACAGGAGGCTGGTTGGATCAGTAACTGTAGCACAGGAGGCTGGTTGGATCAGTAACTGTAGCACAGGAGGCTGGTTGGATCAGTAACTGTAGCACAGGAGGCTGGTTGGATCAGTAACTGTAGCTGTTGCTCAGAACAAGTGGTCTGAAGCAGGAGGCTGGTTGGATCAGTAACTGTAGCACAGGAGGCTGGTTGGATCAGTAACTGTAGCACAGGAGGCTGGTTGGATCAGTAACTGTAGCACAGGAGGCTGGTTGGATCAGTAACTGTAGCACAGGAGGCTGGTTGGATCAGTAACTGTAGTACAGGAGGCTGGTTGGATCAGTAACTGTAGCACAGGAGGCTGGTTGGATCAGTAACTGTAGCACAGGAGGCTGGTTGGATCAGTAACTGTAGCACAGGAGGCTGGTTGGATCAGTAACTGTAGCACAGGAGGCTGGTTGGATCAGTAACTGTAGCACAGGAGGCTGGTTGGATCAGTAACTGTAGTACAGGAGGCTGGTTGGATCAGTAACTGTAGCACAGGAGGCTGGTTGGATCAGTAACTGTAGCACAGGAGGCTGGTTGGATCAGTAACTGTAGCACAGGAGGCTGGTTGGATCAGTAACTGTAGTACAGGAGGCTGGTTGGATCAGTAACTGTAGCACAGGAGGCTGGTTGGATCAGTAACTGTAGTACAGGAGGCTGGTTGGATCAGTAACTGTAGTACAGGAGGCTGGTTGGATCAGTAACTGTAGCACAGGAGGCTGGTTGGATCAGTAACTGTAGCACAGGAGGCTGGTTGGATCAGTAACTGTAGCACAGGAGGCTGGTTGGATCAGTAACTGTAGTACAGGAGGCTGGTTGGATCAGTAACTGTAGCACAGGAGGCTGGTTGGATCAGTAACTGTAGTACAGGAGGCTGGTTGGATCAGTAACTGTAGCACAGGAGGCTGGTTGGATCAGTAACTGTAGCACAGGAGGCTGGTTGGATCAGTAACTGTAGCACAGGAGGCTGGTTGGATCAGTAACTGTAGCTGTTGCTCAGAACAAGTGGTCTGAAGCAGGAGGCTGGTTGGATCAGTAACTGTAGCACAGGAGGCTGGTTGGATCAGTAACTGTAGCACAGGAGGCTGGTTGGATCAGTAACTGTAGCACAGGAGGCTGGTTGGATCAGTAACTGTAGCACAGGAGGCTGGTTGGATCAGTAACTGTAGTACAGGAGGCTGGTTGGATCAGTAACTGTAGCACAGGAGGCTGGTTGGATCAGTAACTGTAGTACAGGAGGCTGGTTGGATCAGTAACGGTAGCACAAGAGGCTGGTTGGATCAGTAACTGTAGCACAGGAGCTGGTTGGATCAGTAACTGTAGTACAGGAGGCTGGTTGGGTAACTGTAGCACAGGAGGCTGGTTGGATCAGTAACGGTAGTACAGGAGGCTGGTTGGATCAGTAACTGTAGCACAGGAGGCTGGTTGGATCAGTAACTGTAGTACAGGAGGCTGGTTGGATCAGTAACTGTAGCACAGGAGGCTGGTTGGATCAGTAACTGTAGTACAGGAGGCTGGTTGGATCAGTAACGGTAGCACAGGAGGCTGGTTGGATCAGTAACTGTAGCACAGGAGGCTGGTTGGATCAGTAACTGTAGTACAGGAGGCTGGTTGGATCAGTAACGGTAGCACAGGAGGCTGGTTGGATCAGTAACTGTAGCACAGGAGGCTGGTTGGATCAGTAACTGTAGTACAGGAGGCTGGTTGGATCAGTAACTGTAGCACAGGAGGCTGGTTGGATCAGTAACTGTAGCACAGGAGGCTGGTTGGATCAGTAACTGTAGCACAGGAGGCTGGTTGGATCAGTAACTGTAGCACAGGAGGCTGGTTGGATCAGTAACTGTAGCACAGGAGGCTGGTTGGATCAGTAACTGTAGCACAGGAGACTGGTTGGATCAGTAACTGTAGTACAGGAGGCTGGTTGGATCAGTAACTGTAGCACAGGAGGCTGGTTGGATCAGTAACTGTAGTACAGGAGGCTGGTTGGATCAGTAACTGTAGCACAGGAGGCTGGTTGGATCAGTAACTGTAGCACAGGAGGCTGGTTGGATCAGTAACTGTAGTACAGGAGGCTGGGTGGATCAGTAACGGTAGCACAGGAGGCTGGTTGGATCAGTAACTGTAGCACAGGAGGCTGGTTGGATCAGTAACTGTAGCACAGGAGGCTGGTTGGATCAGTAACTGTAGCACAGGAGGCTGGTTGGATCAGTAACTGTAGCACAGGAGGCTGGTTGGATCAGTAACTGTAGCACAGGAGGCTGGTTGGATCAGTAACTGTAGCACAGGAGGCTGGTTGGATCAGTAACTGTAGCACAGGAGGCTGGTTGGATCAGTAACTGTAGCACAGGAGGCTGGTTGGATCAGTAACTGTAGCACAGGAGGATGGTTGGATCAGTAACTGTAGCACAGGAGGCTGGTTGGATCAGTAACTGTAGCACAGGGAGGCTGGTTGGATCAGTAACTGTAGCACAGGAGGCTGGTTGGATCAGTAACTGTAGCACAGGAGGCTGGTTGGATCAGTAACTGCTTTAGCACAGGAGGCTGGTTGGATCAGTAACTGTAAGCACAGGAGGCTGGTTGGATCAGTAACTGTAGCACAGGAGGCTGGTTGGATCAGTAACTGTAGCACAGGAGGCTGGTTGGATCAGTAACTGTAGCACAGGAGGCTGGTTGGATCAGTAACTGTAGCACAGGAGGCTGGTTGGATCAGTAACTGTAGCACAGGAGGCTGGTTGGATCAGTAACTGTAGCACAGGAGGCTGGTTGGATCAGTAACTGTAGCACAGGAGGCTGGTTGGATCAGTAACTGTAGCACAGGAGGCTGGTTGGATCAGTAACTGTAGCACAGGAGGCTGGTTGGATCAGTAACTGTAGCACAGGAGGCTGGTTGGATCAGTAACTGTAGCACAGGAGGCTGGTTGGATCAGTAACTGTAGCACAGGAGGCTGGTTGGATCAGTAACTGTAGCACAGGAGGCTGGTTGGATCAGTAACTGTAGCACAGGAGGCTGGTTGGATCAGTAACTGTAGCACAGGAGGCTGGTTGGATCAGTAACTGTAGCACAGGAGGCTGGTTGGATCAGTAACTGTAGCACAGGAGGCTGGTTGGATCAGTAACTGTAGCACAGGAGGCTGGTTGGATCAGTAACTGTAGCACAGGAGGCTGGTTGGATCAGTAACTGTAGCACAGGAGGCTGGTTGGATCAGTCCCACTCTAGCCTGCCATATACATTTTCATTTTGTTATGTTTTATTTCACATTTATTTAACCAGGTATTCATATATATATAACCAGGTATTTATATATATATATATATATAACCACAACCCTTTATTTAACCAGGTATTTATATATATATAACCCTAACCCTTTATTTAACCAGGTATTTATATATATATATTTATATATATATATGTATATATATATATATATATATATATATATATATATATATATATATATATATACTGTATAACCCTAACCCTTTATTTAACCAGGTATTCATATATATATATATAACCCTAACCCTTTATTTAACCAGGTATTTATATATATATATATATATATATATATATATATATATATATATATAAATACCTGGTTAAATAAAGTATATATATAACTCTAACCCTTTATTTAACCAGGTATTTATATATATATATAACCCTAACCCTTTATTTAACCAGGTATTTATATATATATAACCCTAACCATTTATTTAACCAGGTATTTATATATATAACCCTAACCCTTTATTTAACCAGGTAGGCCAGTTGAGAACAAGTTCTCATTTACAACTGAGACCTGTCAAGATAAAGCAAAGCAGTGCGACACAAACAACTACACAGAGTTACACATGGAATAAACAACAACACAGAGTTACACATGGAGTAAACAACAACACAGAGTTACACATGGAGTAAACAATAAACAACAACACAGAGTTACACATGGAATAAACAACAACACAGAGTTACACATGGAATAAACAACAACACAGAGTTACACACGGAGTAAACAATAAACAACAACACAGAGTTACACATGGAGTAAACAATAAACAACAACACAGAGTTACACATGGAGTAAACAATAAACAACAACACAGAGTTACACATGGAGTAAACAATAAACAACAACACAGAGTTACACATGGAATAAACAACAACACAGAGTTACACATGGAGTAAACAACAACACAGAGTTACACATAAACAAACATACAGTCAATAACACAATAAGAAGTATATGTACAGTGTGTGGAAATGAGGTGAGATAAGGGAGGTAAAGGAAATAAATAGGCCTTTCTGAAATAATTACAGTTTAGCCATTTAAACACTGGAGGGATGGATGTGCAGAAGATGAATGTAGAGACACTGGGGTGCAAAGGAGCAAGATAAATAAATAATAACAGTATGGGGATGAGGTAGTTGGATGGGCTATTTACAGATGGGCTATGTACAGGTGCAGGGATCTGTTAGTGAATCTGTGAATTAGAAACAGCACTTTTTTTCAGATTAAGGAAACCTACTTTAGTCGTAACAGTCCGCCTCAGCATCAAATCACCAACACTCTCAGACAGACTGTATGAGCTCATAACCTCTATTTAGTAATATATTCCAATCAACCTTATGAACCTCTCCCACAAAGAAAACTATCAACTGTGATCTCTGCTTAAAATGAGGAACCACAGTCCTGATCTAAGGTGGAATGACTGCACCCCTAAAGGTCCTGAAGAGAACTCCTCTCCTCTCCTCTCCTCTCCTCTCCTCTCCTCTCCTCTCCTCTCCTCTCCTCTCCTCTCCCTCTCCTCTCCTCTCCCTCCTCTCCTCTCCTCTCCTCTCACTGCCACTCACCCAGAGAGAGAGTTCCTGATCTTCCTCCTGCTCGGCTCTCTGTCTGTCTGGGCGCTTATGATCAATTTTCTCCAGATATGAGAAGTTGCTCGCTCAGAGGAAGAGAGCAGTCAATCAATGCTACTGAAATAACCGTAGTCCATTAGGGAGGTAACAGGAGCTGTGTCCTTCACAGTGACTCTCTCTGAGGCTGTGGCTCCATGGCTCCAGTCTCCTCCTAACAGGAGCTGTGTCCTTCACAGTGACTCTCTCTGAGGCTGTGGCTCCATGGCTCCAGTCTCTCCTCCTCCTAACAGGAGCTGTGTCCTTCACAGTGACTCTCTCTGAGACTGTGTCTCCATGGCTCCAGTCTCTCCTCCTCCTAACAGGAGCTGTGTCCTTCACAGTGACTCTCTCTCTGAGGCTGTGGCTCCATGGCTCCAGTCTCTCCTCCTCCTAACAGGAGCTGTGTCCTTCACAGTGACTCTCTCTGAGGCTGTGGCTCCATGGCTCCAGTCTCTCCTCCTCCTAACAGGAGCTGTGTCCTTCACAGTGACTCTCTCTGAGGCTGTGGCTCCATGGCTCCAGTCTCTCCTCCTCCTCCTAACAGGAGCTGTGTCCTTCACAGTGACTCTCTCTGAGGCTGTGGCTCCATGGCTCCAGTCTCTCCTCCTCCTCCTAACAGGAGCTGTGTCCTTCACAGTGACTCTCTCTGAGGCTGTGGCTCGTTGGCTCCAGTCTCTCCTCCTCCTAACAGGAGCTGTGTCCTTCACAGTGACTCTCTCTGAGGGGTGGCTCCATGGCTCCAGTCTCTCTCTCCTCCTAACAGGAGCTGTGTCCTTCACAGTGACTCTCTCTGAGGCTGTATCTACATGGCTCCAGTCTCTCCTCCTCCTAACAGGAGCTGTGTCCTTCAGTGACTCTCTCTGAGGGGCTGTGGCTCGTTGGCTACAGTCTCTCTCATCCAACAGAGGATTGGCTGAACGTCTTCCTCCCTGCCCAACTATCCTCTCCTCTTGTCTCAGTCGCCACGGGCTTTGAAGCCACATCCCTCTCCTCTCCTCTTGTCTCAGTCGCCACGGGGCTTTGAAGCCACATCCCTCTCCTCTCCTCTTGTCTCAGTCCCCACGGGGCTTTGAAGCCACATCCTCTCCTCTCCTCTTGTCTCAGTCGCCACTGGGCTTTGAATGCCACATCCCTCTCCTCTCCTCTTGTCTCAGTCGCCACGGGGCTTTGAATGCAACATCCTCTCCTCTCCTCTTGTCTCAGCCGCCACGGGGCTTTGAATGCCACATCCCTCTCCTCCTCTTGTCTCAGTCGCCACGGGGCTTTGAAGCCACATCCTCTCCTCCTCTTGTCTCAGTCGCCACGGGGCTTTGAATGCCACATCCCTCTCCTCTCCTCTTGTCTCAGCCGCCACGGGGCTTTGAAGCCACATCCCTCTCCTCTCCTCTTGTCTCAGTCGCCATGGGGCTTTGAATGCCACATCCTCTCCTCTCCTCTTGTCTCAGTCGCCACGGGGCTTTTGAATGCCACATCCTCTCTCTCCTCTTGTCTCAGTCGCCACGGGGCTTTGAAATGCCACATCCCTCTCCTCTTGTCTCTGTCGCCACGGGGCTTTGAATGCCACATCCCTCTCCTCTCCTCTTGTCTCTGTCGCCACGGGCTTTGTATGCCACATCCTCTCTCTCTCCTCTTGTCTCAGTCGCCACGGGCTTTGAAGCCACATCCTCTCCTCTCCTCTTGTCTCAGCCGCCACGGGGCTTAGAATGCCACATCCCTCTTCTCCTCTCGTCTCAGTCGCCACGGGGCTTTGAAGCCACATCCTCTCCTCTCCTCTTGTCTCAGCCGCCACGGGGCTTAGAATGCCACATCCCTCTCCTCTCGTCTCTGTCGCCACAGGGCTTTGGAAGCCACATCCCTCCTCTCCTCTTGTCTCAGTCGCCACGGGCTTTGAGCCACATCCCTCTCCCTCCTCTTTTCTCAGCCGCCACGGGGCTTTGGAGCCACATCCCTCTCCTCTCCTCTTGTCTCAGTCGCCACGGGGCTTTGAAGCCACATCCCTCTCCTCTCCTCTTGTCTCTGTCGCCACGGGGCTTTGGAATGCCACATCCTCTCTCTCTCCTCTTGTTTCAGTCGCCACGGCTTTGAATGCCACATCCCGGGCTCCTCTCCTCTTGTCTCAGTCGTCACGGGGCTGAAGCCACTAGTGTCCCTGCCTAAACAGCCGTGCTGCTGTGTGGAGCCTCTGTGTCCCTGCCTAAACAGCCGTGCTGCTGTGTGGAGCCTCTGTGTCCCTGCCTAAACAGCCGTGCTGCTGTGTGGAGCCTCTGTGTCTCTGCCTAAACAGCCGTGCTGCTGTGTGGAGCCTCTGTGTCCCTGCCTAAACAGCCGTGCTGCTGTGTGGAGCGTCTGTGTCCCTGCCTAAACAGCCGTTCTGTGTGGAGCCTCTGTGTCTCTGCCTAAACAGCCGTGCTGCTGTGTGGAGCCTCTGTGTCCCTGCCTAAACAGCCGTGCTGCTGTGTGGAGCCTCTGTGTCCCTGCCTAAACAGCCGTGCTGCTGTGTGTGGAGCCTCTGTGTCCCTGCCTAAACAGCCGTGCTGCTGTGTGGAGCCTCTGTGTACTGCCTAAACAGCCGTGCTGCTGTGTGGAGCCACTAGTGTCCCTGCCTAAACAGCCGTGCTACTGTGTGGACTGTGTCCCTGCCTAAACAGCCGTGCTGCTGTGTGGAGCCCCTGTGTCCCTGCCTAAACAGCCGTGCTGCTGTGTGGAGTCTCTGTGTCCCTGCCTAAACAGCCGTATGCTGTGTGGAGCCTCTGTGTCCCTGCCTAAACAGCCGTGCTGCTGTGTGGAGCGTCTGTGTCCCTGCCTAAACAGCCGTGCTGCTGTGTGGAGCATCTGTGTCCCTGCCTAAACAGCCAGTGCTGCTGTGTGGAGCCTCTGTGTCCCTGCCTAAACAGCCGTGCTGCTGTGTGGAGCCTCTGTGTCCCTGCCTAAACAGCCGTGCTGCTGTGTGGAGCCTCTGTGTCCCTGCCTAAACAGCCGTGCTGCTGTGTGGAGCCTCTGTGTCCCTGCCTAAACAGCCGTGCTGCTGTGTGGAGCCTCTGTGTCCCTTAAAGACGTAATTGTATTAAAAGTCCCCCAATCTTTTTGAGGAGGAAAGACGATACCTCAAAGCTGCTTTTGTTTCTTGGGGCCGAGCGGATAGGAGCGGCCCCTGACAGGCCCTGGCCCCCACCTGGTGTGCATGCCTCTCTCAACCACAGACTATTACACAAAACATCTGCTCTGGGGTCAGGAGCCATGTCATCTGGCTCAGGAATATTCTCTGTCTGTATCATCTTCACTTAAGCCCCTTTTCCTCTGTTTGAAGTGTTGTAGCAGGAAGCCTGGTATTACTGGGCGGAGGAGGAGTACCGTGTAAAGAAGAAGCTAAGAGATACAGGACACAACATCATGCCACGTTAATGACGTCTGTTAATTTACAGATTATCATTACATTTCATCTCTTACGGTTTGTTAATTTACAGTATTTAACACATGTAAGAACACCAGTGTATGGCATGTAAATAGGAAGTATACTGTACCCCCAGCTAACACACAGTATACTGTACAGCTAACACACTAGTATACTGTACCCCCCTAGTATACTGTACATACCCCTAGTATACTGACATACCCCCCCCTAGTATACTGTACCCCCAGCTAACACACAGTATACTGTACAAGACATACTGTACCCCCAGCTAACACACAGTATACTGTACAAGACCCCCCCAGCTAACACACAGTATACTGTACCCCAGTATACAGCTAACACACAGTATACTGTACCCCCTGTACAAGCTAACACACAGTATACTGTACCCCCAGCTAACACACAGTATACTGTACCCCCAGCTAACACACAGTATACTGTACCCCCAGCTAACACACAGTATACTGTACAAGACATACTGTACCCCCCAGCTAACACACAGTATAATGTACCCCCAGCTAACACACAGTATACTGTACCCCAGCTAACACACAGTATACTGTACCCCCTAGTATACTGTACCCCCCTAGTATACTGTACCCCAGCTCCATAGTATACTGTACCCACCCCTAGTATACTGTACCCACTGTACCCCCCTAGTATACTGTACCCACCCCTAGTATACTGTACCCCCCTAGTATACTGTACCCCCCTACTGTACTATACACAATACTGTACCCCCCAGCTAACTAGTATACTGTACCCCTAGTATACTGTACCCCCCTAGTGTACTGTACCCCTAGTATACTGTACCCCCCTCTAGTGTACTGTACCCCCCCCTAGTATACTTTACCCCCCTAGTATACTGTACCCCCTAGTGTACTGTACCCCCACCCCCTAGTATACTGTACCCCTAGTATACTGCCCCCTAGTATACTGCCCCCTAGTATACTGTACCCCCCTAGTATACTGTACCCCCCCAGTATACTGTACTGTCCATCCCTCTGCCCACTTCTGTCTAATCCATCCCTCTGCCCACTTCTGTCTGCCCACTTCTCTCCATCCCTCTGCCCACTTCTGTCCATCCCTCTGTCCACTTCTGTCCATCCCTCTGCCCACTTCTGTCTAATCCATCCATCTGCCCACTTCTGTCCATCCCTCTGTCCACTTCTGTCCATCCCTCTGCCCGCTTCTGTCTAATCCATCCCTCTGCCCACTTCTGTCCATCCCTCTGCCCACTTCTGTCTAATCCATCCATCTGCCCACTTCTGTCTAATCCATCCCTCTGCCCACTTCTGTCCATCCCTCTGCTCACTTCTGTCCATCCCTCTGCCCACTTCTGTCTAGTCCATCCCTCTGCCCACTTCTGTCTAATCCATCCCTCTGCCCACTCAGTCCATCCCTCTAGTCCATCCCTCTGCCCACTTCTGTCCATCCCTCTGCCCACTTCTGTCCATCCCTCTGCCCACTTCTGTCTAGTCCATCCCTCTGCCCACTTCAGTCCATCCCTCTGCCCACTTCATGTCTAGTCCATCCCTCTGCCCACTTCTGTCAGTCCATCCCTCTGCCCACTTCTGTCTAATCCATCCCTCTGCCCACTTCTGTCCATTCCTCTGCCCACTTCTGTCCATCCCTCTGCCCACTTCTGTCCATCCCTCTGCCCACTTCTGTCCATCCCTCTGCCCACTTCTGTCCATCCCTCTGCCCACTTCTGTCCATCCCTCTGCCCCACTTCTGTCCATCCCTCTGCCCTCTTCTGTCTAGTCCATTTGTGAATTGCTGATTGCCACACACACAGCTGATTGGCTCTGAGGAGCGTCCCTGCAGGTGAAGGGGACACATTTCTGTCAGAACCGCAGGTGTGTGATTGACTCATCTGCCTGGTGAACCTCAGTGAACCATTGTGAACCACTATGAATCCTCGGAATCACAATGAACCACTCCAAACCTCTATAAACTACTATGATGATTTACAGTGTTGTTGTAGCTAGCGCCTGCCGTGTCTGAAGACCAGTTTGTAAAGCATGCAGCCTGAAACCCCCAGGATAGTGGGTTTGATTCCCGGGACCACCCATGAGTGAAAAGCAGGCATGATGGAAGTGGCTTTGGATAAGTGCGTTGTTGTCTAATCTCTGTGGTCCTCTTCAGATGATCCATCACAACACCTGTAGATAGAGTCATCACCTTTCAGTTTCTCTAGTCCTCAGGAGCCCTCGGTGCTTGTTGAAACCGTTCCCCAGAAACTCCTGCTCCTGGTCCTTCTGTAGCTCAGTTGGTAGAGCATGGCGCTTGTAACGCCAGGGTAGTGGGTTCGATTCCCGGGACCACCCATACGTAGAATGTATGCACACATGACTGTAAGTCGCTTTGGATAAAAGCGCCTGCTAAATGGCATATATATTATTATTATTATTATATTATTATTAAACTCCTGATTGTGCCGTGTGATGTCGTTTAGCCGGTTCGTCTCTAGCTGCGTGACGGCATGTTGGACGGTCGTTTCCTACCAGTACCGTTGTGTAACTCCTTTAGCTTTTCAAAACACAAAGATGTTTTCATGGTGCTAGGAGCAACAGCATTATAAGATCACCCATTACTTTCGTACCCTCTGAACCCAGGCCTCGTACATCACATATTGTCAAGGAAAAGCAGCAATATCACTACTGCCAGCACCAGTAATGCTCTTTGGCCCTGACTACTTGGCCGAAGCAATATCAGAGCAGTGTTGAGGGCTACCTTTTAAACGGGGAGACTTTATCCAAACTGTCATCAAGAGACGTCACTTAACAACAATACCCTTCCATTGGTTCAGCTGAAGCTCACATATACTGTGTATCTATCGGAGCCAACATATCTGATCTAACATGGATGCTCTGGGCCGTCAACACAATACGAGCCAGATGCTTTGTCAAAAATGTCCCAGCCACAAGGAAGGAACTTGAATATAAAATAAAGACAGTCTACTGTATATTACTGTGTAATCTCAGAAATCAGACAGTGTGTTTGTCATTTCTGATCGGATTGAGCCCAGATATAACAATATTAAGGCTATTATCAACGCTATGTTGCCTTTGGCCATCGGCCAAATGTGGCCCACAAATCAGGGCTGATTTAATAAATGCATCGGGCCGAGCCGTTAGACAGGAGTGGAGAAAACAAGGTCAGGTAAATGGTTTAAACACAGAAACACACTGGCTGGACTTTAAAATAACAACAATAAATGGGATTATACTGTAGTTCAGCAATCTGTTTTGTCTTGTTTTTATGAACAACTATCATCTATAAACTGCCATTTTAAACTGTGTACATGTAGCATAGACCAACTGTCTCTTGATGAACGGTCCCTCTGGCACACTGGAAGCTAGCTTCAACTGTACATTCTGCTAACAGCTAGCTTCAACTGTACATTCTGCTAACAGCTAGCTTCAACTGTACATTCTGCTAACAGCTAGCTTCAACTGTACATTCTGCTAACAGCTAGCTTCAACTGTACATTCTGCTAACAGCTAGCTTCAACTGTACATTCTGCTAACAGCTAGCTTCAACTGTACATTCTGCTAACAGCTAGCTTCAACTGTACATTCTGCTAACAGTTAGCTTCAACTGTACATTCTGCTAACAGTTAGCTTCAACTGTACATTCTGCTAACAGCTAGCTTCAACTGTACATTCTGCTAACAGCTAGCTTCAACTGTACATTCTGCTAACAGTTAGCTTCAACTGTACATTCTGCTAACAGCTAGCTTCAACTGTACATTCTGCTAACAGCTAGCTTCAACTGTACATTCTGCTAACAGTTAGCTTCAACTGTACATTCTGCTAACAGCTAGCTTCAACTGTACATTCTGCTAACAGCTAGCTTCAACTGTACATTCTGCTAACAGCTAGCTTCAACTGTACATTCTGCTAAGAGTTAGCTTCAACTGTACATTCTGCTAACAGCTAGCTTCAACTGTACATTCTGCTAACAGTTAGCTTCAACTGTACATTCTGCTAACAGTTAGCTTCAACTGTACATTCTGCTAACAGTTAGCTTCAACTGTACATTCTGCTAACAGTTAGCTTCAACTGTACATTCTGCTAACAGCTAGCTTCAACTGTACATTCTGCTAACAGTTAGCTTCAACTGTACATTCTGCTAACACCTAGCTTCAACTGTACATTCTGATAACAGTTAGCTTCAACTGTACATTCTGCTAACAGTTAGCTTCAACTGTACATTCTGCTAACAGTTAGCTTCAACTGTACATTCTGCTAACAGTTAGCTTCAACTGTACATTCTGCTAACAGTTAGCTTCAACTGTACATTCTGCTAACAGTTAGCTTCAACTGTACATTCTGCTAACAGCTAGATTCAACTACACATTCTGCTGAGAGCTAGCATCAACTACACATTCTGCTAACAGTTAGCTTCAACTGTACATTCTGCTAACAGCTAGCTTCAACTGTACATTCTGCTAACAGTTAGCTTCAACTGTACATTCTGCTAACAGTTAGCTTCAACTGTACATTCTGCTAACAGCTAGCTTCAACTGTACATTCTGCTAACAGCTAGCTTCAACTGTACATTCTGCAAACAGCTAGCTTCAACTATGCATTGTGCTAACAGTTAGCTTCAACTGTACATTCTGCTAACAGTTAGCTTCAACTGTACATTCTGCTAACAGCTAGCTTCAACTGTACATTCTGCAAACAGCTAGCTTCAACTGTACATTCTGCTAACAGTTAGCTTCAACTGTACATTCTGCTAACAGTTAGCTTCAACTGTACATTCTGCTAACAGCTAGATTCAACTGTACATTCTGCTAACAGTTAGCTCCAACTGTACATTCTGCTAACAGCTAGCTTCAACTGTACATTCTGCTAACAGTTAGCTTCAACTGTACATTCTGCTAACACCTAGCTTCAACTGTACATTCTGCTAACAGTTAGCTTCAACTGTACATTCTGCTAACAGTTAGCTTCAACTGTACATTCTGCTAACAGTTAGCCTCAACTGTACATTCTGCTAACAGTTAGCTTCAACTGTACATTCTGCTAACAGCTAGCTTCAACTGTACATTCTGCTAACAGCTAGCTTCAACTGTACATTCTGCTAACAGTTAGCTTCAACTGTACATTCTGCTAACAGTTAGCTTCAACTGTACATTCTGCTAACAGCTAGCTTCAACTGTACATTCTGCAAACAGCTAGCTTCAACTATACATTCTGCTAACAGTTAGCTTCAACTGTACATTCTGCTAACAGTTAGCTTCAACTGTACATTCTGCTAACAGTTAGCTTCAACTGTACATTCTGCTAACAGCTAGCTTCAACTGTACATTCTGCTAACAGCTAGCTTCAACTGTACATTCTGCAAACAGCTAGCTTCAACTATACATTGTGCTAACAGCTAGCTTCAACTGTACATTCTGCTAACAGTTAGCTTCAACTGTACATTCTGCTAACAGCTAGCTTCAACTGTACATTCTGCTAACAGCTAGCTTCAACTGTACATTCTGCAAACAGCTAGCTTCAACTGTACATTCTGCAAACAGTTAGCTTCAACTGTACATTCTGCTAACAGTTAGCTTCAACTGTACATTCTGCTAACAGCTAGATTCAACTGTACATTCTGCTAACAGTTAGCTTCAACTGTACATTCTGCTAACAGCTAGCTTCAACTGTACATTCTGCTAACAGTTAGCTTCAACTGTACATTCTGCTAACAGTTAGCTTCAACTGTACATTCTGCTAACAGTTAGCTTCAACTGTACATTCTGCTAACAGTTAGCTCCAACTGTACATTCTGCTAACAGCTAGCTTCAACTGTACATTCTGCTAACAGCTAGCTTCAACTGTACATTCTGCTAACAGCTAGCTTCAACTGTACATTCTGCTAACAGTTAGCTTCAACTGTACATTCTGCTAACAGTTAGCTTCAACTGTACATTCTGCTAACAGTTAGCTTCAACTGTACATTCTGCTAACAGCTAGATTCAACTACACATTCTGCTGAGAGCTAGCATCAACTACACATTCTGCTAACAGCTAGCTTCAACTATACATTCTGCTAACAGTTAGCTTCAACTGTACATTCTGCTAACAGTTAGCTTCAACTGTACATTCTGCTAACAGTTAGCTTCAACTGTACATTCTGCTAACAGTTAGCTTCAACTGTAAATTCTGCTAACAGCTAGATTCAACTACACATTCTGCTGAGAGCTAGCATCAACTACACATTCTGCTAACAGCTAGCTTCAACTGTACATTCTGCTAACAGTTAGCTTCAACTGTACATTCTGCTAACAGTTAGCTTCAACTGTACATTCTGCTAACAGTTAGCTTCAACTGTACATTCTGCTAACAGTTAGCTTCAACTGTACATTCTGCTAACAGTTAGCTTCAACTGTACATTCTGCTGAGAGCTAGCATCAACTACACATTCTGCTAACAGCTAGCTTCAACTATACATTCTGCTAACAGTTAGCTTCAACTGTACATTCTGCTAACAGTTAGCTTCAACTGTACATTCTGCTAACAGTTAGCTTCAACTGTACATTCTGCTAACAGTTAGCTTCAACTGTAAATTCTGCTAACAGCTAGATTCAACTACACATTCTGCTGAGAGCTAGCATCAACTACACATTCTGCTAACAGCTAGCTTCAACTGTACATTCTGCTAACAGTTAGCTTCAACTGTACATTCTGCTAACAGTTAGCTTCAACTGTACATTCTGCTAACAGTTAGCTTCAACTGTACATTCTGCTAACAGTTAGCTTCAACTGTACATTCTGCTAACAGCTAGATTCAACTACACATTCTGCTGAGAGCTAGCATCAACTACACATTCTGCTAACAGTTAGCTTCAACTGTACATTCTGCTAACAGTTAGCTTCAACTGTACATTCTGCTAACAGTTAGCTTCAACTGTACATTCTGCTAACAGCTTGCTTCTACTGTACATTCTGCTAACCAGGAAAGCTAGCTTCAACTGTACATTCTGCTAACCAGGAAAGCTAGCTTCTACTGTACATTCTGCTAACCAGGAAAGCTAGCTTCTACTGTACATTCTGCTAACCAGGAAAGCTAGCTTCAACTGTACATTCTGCTAACCAGGAAAGCTAGCTTCTACTGTACATTCTGCTAACCAGGAAAGCTAGCTTCTACTGTACATTCTGCTAACCAGGAAAGCTAGCTTCAACTGTACATTCTGCTAACCAGGAAAGCTAGCTTCAACTGTACATTCTGCTAACCAGGAAAGCTAGCTTCAACTGTACATTCTGCTAACCAGGAAAGCTAGCTTCAACTGTACATTCTGCTAACCAGGAAAGCTAGCTTTAGCGGTTCAGAGGCAGCAGTTCCTTCAGTCTCAGGGCAGTGGATCAGGCCCCATAGTGTTGTTGATTTAAGTACTATCTCTGCTGCTGTGACCCTGTTCTCTACCTAACACAGTGCCAGGATGTTTACTGAGTACTATCTCTGCTGCTGTGACCCTGTTCTCTACCCAACACAGTGCCAGGATGTTTACTGAGTACTATCTCTGCTGCTGTGACCCTGTTCTCTACCTAACACAGTGCCAGGATGTTTACTGAGTACTATCTCTGCTGCTGTGACCCTGTTCTCTACCCAACACAGTGCCAGGATGTTTACTGAGTACTATCTCTGCTGCTGTGACCCTGTTCTCTACCCAACACAGTGCCAGGATGTTTACTGAGTACTATCTCTGCTGCTGTGACCCTGTTCTCTACCTAACACAGTGCCAGGATGTTTACTGAGTACTATCTCTGCTGCTGTGACCCTGTTCTCTACCTAACACAGTGCCAGGATGTTTACTGAGTACTATCTCTGCTGCTGTGACCCTGTTCTCTACCCAACACAGTGCCAGGATGTTTACTGAGCTGGCTGCCTTTGAAAATGACATGCCTTTTATTAGAGCTTGTTTTGTCCCTTAACGTTAAATTCCATCAAATGACATGGGAGTTGATGCTTTCACATCAGTCAGACAGACATGAAAGAACACCACTAATTACTGCCAACTGAGTCTTGATTGTTGCTATCAAAGTTAGGACTATCTCGTATAAAAAAAGCAAAACACATATATATATATTCTGCGTGTGAAATATGATCCCTGTGGACGTTATTTCGTATTTCTGTTGAATCTGTGTGAATGTATTCATTAAGCAGTGTGAAAACCTTGCTAAATGAATGAGTACATGTGATTGATGTTTAATGGTCACATGATGCATGTAGACCATGTTTACTACTGTCGTTGAATTGAATTGATCCATTTGGATTTCAATCTCTTTTACACGGAGGAAAGACTTCTCTCAACCAATCACAACTCTCATCCTCAGTGACGCCAGACAAACAACCAATCACAACTCTCATCCTCAGTGACGCCAGACAAACAACCAATCACAACCCTCATACCCTCGAGTCAAATAATCAACGTGAGATATTAACCAGACGATGATTATGTAGATGGAGAATCCCTCACAACTCTCATCCTCAGTGACGCCAGACAAACAACCAATCACAACTCTCATCCTCAGTGACGCCAGACAAACAACCAATCACAACTCTCATCCTCAGTGACGCCAGACAAACAACCAATCACAACTCTCATCCTCAGTGACGCCAGACAAACAACCAATCACAACTCTCATCCTCAGTGATGCCAGACAAACAACCAATCACAACTCTCATCCTCAGTGATGCCAGACAAACAACCAATCACAACTCTCATCCTCAGTGACGCCAGACAAACAACCAATCACAACTCTCATCCTCAGTGACGCCAGACAAACAACCAATCACAACTCTCATCCTCAGTGACGCCAGACAAACAACCAATCACAACTCTCATCCTCAGTGATGCCAGACAAACAACCAATCACATCTCTCATCCTCAGTGATGCCAGACAAACAACCAATCACAACTCTCATCCTCAGTGATGCCAGACAAACAACCAATCACAACTCTCATCCTCAGTGATGCCAGACAAACAACCAATCACAACTCTCATCCTCAGTGATGCCAGACAAACAACCAATCACAACTCTCATCCTCAGTGATGCCAGACAAACAACCAATCACAACTCTCATCCTCAGTGATGCCAGACAAACAACCAATCACAACTCTCATCCTCAGTGATGCCAGACAAACAACCAATCACAACTCTCATCCTCAGTGATGCCAGACAAACAACCAATCACAACTCTCATCCTCAGTGATGCCAGACAAACAACCAATCACAACTCTCATCCTCAGTGATGCCAGACAAACAACCAATCACAACTCTCATCCTCAGTGACGCCAGACAAACAACCAATCACAACTCTCATCCTCAGTGATGCCAGAAAAACAACCAATCACAACTCTCATCCTCAGTGATGCCAGAAAAACAACCAATCACAACTCTCATCCTCAGTGATGCCAGACAAACAACCAATCACAACTCTCATCCTCAGTGACGCCAGACAAACAACCAATCACAACTCTCATCCTCAGTGACGCCAGACAAACAACCAATCACAACTCTCATCCTCAGTGACGCCAGACAAACAACCAATCACAACTCTCATCCTCAGTGATGCCAGACAAACAACCAATCACAACTCTCATCCTCAGTGACGCCAGACAAACAACCAATCACAACTCTCATCCTCAGTGACGCCAGACAAACAACCAATCACAACTCTCATCCTCAGTGATGCCAGACAAACAACCAATCACAACTCTCATCCTCAGTGATGCCAGACAAACAACCAATCACAACTCTCATCCTCAGTGATGCCAGACAAACAACCAATCACAACTCTCATCCTCAGTGACGCCAGACAAACAACCAATCACAACTCTCATCCTCAGTGATGCCAGACAAACAACCAATCACAACTCTCATCCTCAGTGATGCTAAACAAACAGAAAAATAGCTTATTAGACTGATCTGAATATCTTCCAGAAATCTCAGATAATTATTTCAAGCAACATACTGATCAATTCTTCAAAAAACATCATTCAGCATTTAGCTAACGAGGATAAATGAGATTCTGGCAATGTTTTTAATCTCTTCTGGTTTCATATCATCTAGTGCGTTCAAACTCGACTCTTGGCCCTCGAAGCCAGTTCCACTGCATTATTTAATTGTTCCCCTCTGATCGGGGACTTACATCTGGAACACCAGGTGTGGGTAATTAATTATCAGGTTGAACAGAAAACCAGCAGGCTCCGGACCTCATAAGGTAAGAGTGGAAAACCCCTGATCTGGTGGCTTTACGGATTTCACAGTGCTGAGAAGAATGAGACATCCAATTCTCCACTGACAAAGGACATCATAGGCCTCTTCAAATTGACATACTAGTCTATCAAATGCTCGTAAAAATGTAATCTAAATACGACGATCCACAATCCAGATCATCTGTTTTCTGTTTCAGCTGTGTGAGACGGCATGAGTGGATTTCACGGCAGGAATTTAGGAAAAATTCTCCAAATCTGTTAAAAACTGTGTATTCCTGAGTTCCAGAGACCGGGGGTGCTGATCCCAGAGTAAATTACCAGTGAAGGAGGAGGAGGAGGAGGAGGAGGAGGAGGAGGAGGTGATCCCAGAGTAAATTACCAGTGAAGGAGGAGGAGGAGGAGGAGGAGGAGGAGGAGGAGGAGGTGATCCCAGAGTAAATGACCAGTGAAGGAGGGAGGAGGAGGAGGAGGAGGAGGAGGAGGTGATCCCAGAGTAAATGACCAGTGAAGGAGGAGGAAGAGGAGGAGGAGGAGGAGGAGGAGGAGGAGGAGGAGGAGGGGGATCCCAGAGTAAATTACCAGTGAAGGAGGAGGAGGAGGAGGAGGAGGAGGAGGAGGTGATCCCAGAGTAAATTACCAGTGAAGGAGGAGGAGGAGGAGGAGGAGGAGGAGGAGGAGGAGGTGATCCCATAGTAAATTACCAGTGAAGGAGGAGGAAGGAGGAGGAGGAGGAGGGAGGAGGAGGAGGAGGAGGTGATCCCAGAGTAAATGACCAGTGAAGGATGAGAGGATGAGAGTTGTGATTGGTTGTTTTTCTGGCATCACTGAGGATGAGAGTTGTGATTGGTTGTTTGTCTGGCGTCACTGAGGATGAGAGTTGTGATTGGTTGTTTGTCTGGCATCACTGAGGATGAGAGTTGTGATTGGTTGTTTGTCTGGCATCACTGAGGATGAGATCAGTCCTAGATCAGCTCTAGATCAGCCCTAGATCAGCTCTAGATCAGTCCTAGATCAGCTCTAGATCAGCCCTAGATCAGCTCTAGATCAGTCCTAGATCAGCTCTAGATCAGCCGTAGATCACAAAGTGAATCACTGGTAAAAGCCCTAGATCAGCCCTAGATCAGCCCTAGATCAGCCCTAGATCATCCCTAGATCAGCCCTAGATCAGCTCTAGATCAGCTCTAGATCATCCCAGATCATCCCTAGATCATATCAGACCTAGATCATCCCTAGATCAGCTCTAGATCAGCCGGAGATCAGCTCTAGATCAGTCCTAGATCAGCTCTAGATCAGCCCTAGATCAGCTCTAGATCAGTCCTAGATTAGCTCTAGATCAGCCCTAGATCATCCCTAGATCAGCCCTAGATCAGCCTAGGTCATCCCTAGATCAGCTCTAGATCAGCCCTAGATCATCCCTAGATCAGCCCTAGATCAGCCCTAGATCATCCCTAGATCAAGCCTAGATCAGCCCTAGATCATCCCTAGATCAGCCCTAGATCAGCTCTAGATTACAACATAAAGCACTAATAATAGCCCTAGATCAACTCTATATCAGCCTTAGATAAACCCTAGATCACAACATAAAGCACTGATAATAGCCTTTGATCAACTCTAGATCAGCTCTAGATCAGCCCTAGATCACAACATAATGCACTAATAATAGCTCTATATCAGACCTAGATCAGCCCTAGATCAGCCCTAGATCAGCTCTAGATCAGCCCTAGATCAGCTCTAGATCAGTCCTAGATCAGCCCTAGATCAGCTCTAGATCAGCCCTAGATCAGCTCTAGATCAACCCTAGATCACAACATAATGCACTAATAAAAGCCCTAGATCAACCCTAGATCACAACATGATGCACTAATAAAAGCCCTAGATCAACTCTAGATTACAACATAATGCACTAATAAAAGCCCTAGATCAACTCTAGATAAACTCTAGATTAACCCTAGATCACAACATAATGCACTAATAAAAGCCCTAGATCAACCCTAGATCACAACATAATGCACTAATAAAAGCCCAGATCAGCCCTAGATTAACCCTAGATCACAACATAATGCACTAATAATAGCTCCAGATCAGCCCTAGATTAACCCTAGATCACAACATAATGCACTAATAATAGCCCTAGATCAGCCCTAGATTAACCCTAGATCACAACATAATGCACTAATAAAAGCCCTAGATCAGCCCTAGATCAACTCTAGATTAACCCTAGATCACAACATAATGCACTAATAAAAGCCCTAGATCAACTCTAGATCACAACATAATGCACTAATAAAAGCCCTAGATCAACTCTAGATCAACTCTAGATTAACCCTAGATCACAACATAATGCACTAATAAAAGCCCTAGATCAACTCTAGATCAAAACATAATGCACTAATAAAAGCCCTAGATCAGCCCTAGATCAACCCTAGATCACAACATAATGCACTAATAATAGCTCCAGATCAGCCCTAGATTAACCCTAGATCACAACATAATGCACTAATAAAAGCCCTAGATCAGCCCTAGATCAACTCTAGATCAAAACATAATGCACTAATAATAGCTCCAGATCAGCCCTAGATTAACCCTAGATCACAACATAATGCACTAATAAAAGCCCTAGATCAACTCTAGATCAAAACATAATGCACTAATAAAAGCCCTAGATCAACCCTAGATCACAACATAATGCACTAATAAAAGCCCTAGATCAACTCTAGATCAAAACATAATGCACTAATAAAAGCCCTAGATCAGCCCTAGATCAACCCTAGATCACAACATAATGCACTAATAATAGCTCCAGATCAGCCCTAGATTAACCCTAGATCACAACATAATGCACTAATAAAAGCCCTAGATCAACTCTAGATCAACTCTAGATTAACCCTAGATCACAACATAATGCACTAATAAAAGCCCTAGATCAACTCTAGATCAAAACATAATGCACTAATAAAAGCCCTAGATCAGCCCTAGATCAACCCTAGATCACAACATAATGCACTAATAATAGCTCCAGATCAGCCCTAGATTAACCCTAGATCACAACATAATGCACTAATAAAAGCCCTAGATCAACTCTAGATCACAACATAATGCACTAATAAAAGCCCTAGATCAACTCTAGATCAACTCTAGATTAACCCTAGATCACAACATAATGCACTAATAAAAGCCCTAGATCAACTCTAGATCAAAACATAATGCACTAATAAAAGCCCTAGATCAGCCCTAGATCAACCCTAGATCACAACATAATGCACTAATAATAGCTCCAGATCAGCCCTAGATTAACCCTAGATCACAACATAATGCACTAATAAAAGCCCTAGATCAACTCTAGATCACAACATAATGCACTAATAAAAGCCCTAGATCAGCCCTCGATCAACTCTAGATCAAAACATAATGCACTAATAAAAGCCCTAGATCAGTCCTAGATCAGCCCTAGATCAGTCCTAGATCAGCTCTAGATCAGCCGTAGATCACAACATAAATATTTAATAATGCTCTAGATTAGCCCTAGATCAGCCCTAGATTACAACATAAAGCACTAATAATAGCCATAGATCAGCTCTATATCAGCCTTAGATCACAACAAAAATCACTAATAATAGACTTTGATCAACTCTAGATCAGCTCTAGATCAGTCCTAGATCACAACATAAAGCTCTAATAAAAGCCCTATATCAGACCTAGATCAGCTCTAGATCAGTCCTAGATCAGCTCTTGATCAGTCCTAGATCACAACATAATGCACTAATAATAGCTCTAGATCAGCCCTAGATCAGCCCTAGATCAAAACATAAAGTTCTAATAAAAGCCCTATATCAGTCCTAGATCAGTCCTAGATCAGCTCTAGATCAGTCCTAGATCAGCTCTAGATCAGCTCTAGATCAGAACATAAAGCTCTAATAAAAGCCCTATATCAGACCTAGATCAACCCGAGATCACAACATGATGCACTAATAAAAGCCCTAGATCAACCCTAGATCACAACATAATGCACTAATAAAAGCCCTAGATCAACTCTAGATCACAACATAATGCACTAATAAAAGCCCTAGATCAGCCCTCGATCAACTCTAGATCAAAACATAATGCACTAATAAAAGCCCTAGATCAGTCCTAGATCAGCCCTAGATCAGTCCTAGATCAGCTCTAGATCAGCCGTAGATCACAACATAAATATTTAATAATGCTCTAGATTAGCCCTAGATCAGCCCTAGATTACAACATAAAGCACTAATAATAGCCATAGATCAGCTCTATATCAGCCTTAGATCACAACAAAAATCACTAATAATAGACTTTGATCAACTCTAGATCAGCTCTAGATCAGTCCTAGATCACAACATAAAGCTCTAATAAAAGCCCTATATCAGACCTAGATCAGCTCTAGATCAGTCCTAGATCAGCTCTTGATCAGTCCTAGATCAGCTCTAGATCAGCTCTAGATCAGCTCTAGATCACAACATAATGCACTAATAATAGCTCTAGATCAGCCCTAGATCAGCCCTAGATCAAAACATAAAGTTCTAATAAAAGCCCTATATCAGTCCTAGATCAGTCCTAGATCAGCTCTAGATCAGTCCTAGATCAGCTCTAGAAGCTCTAGATCAGTCCTAGATCACAACATAAAGCTCTAATAAAAGCCCTATATCAGACCTAGATCAGCCCGAGATCACAACATGATGCACTAATAAAAGCCCTAGATCAACCCTAGATCACAACATGATGCACTAATAAAAGCCCTAGATCAACCCTAGATTAACCCTAGATCAACATAATGCACTAATAAAAGCCCTAGATCAACCCTAGATCACAAATAATGCACTAATAATAGCTCCAGATCAGCCCTAGATTAACCCTAGATCACAACATAATGCATTAATAATAGCTCCAGATCAGCCCTAGATCACAACATAATGCACTAATAAAAGCCCTAGATCAGCCCTAGAGGTCACAACATAATGCACTAATAAAAGCCCTAGATCAACTCTAGATCAAAACATAATGCACTAATAAAAGCCTAGATCAACTCTAGATCACAACATAATGCACTAATAAAAGCCCTAGATCAACTCTAGATCAAAACATAATGCACTAATAAAAGCCCTAGATCAGCCCTAGATCACAACATAATGCACTAATAATAGCTCCAGATCAGCCCTAGATTAACCCTAGATCACAACATAATGCACTAATAAAAGCCCTAGATCAACTCTAGATCAACTCTAGATTAACCCTAGATCACAACATAATGCACTAATAAAAGCCCTAGATCAACTCTAGATCAAAACATAATGCACTAATAAAAGCCCTAGATCAGCCCTAGATCAACCCTAGATCACAACATAATGCACTAATAATAGCTCCAGATCAGCCCTAGATTAACCCTAGATCACAACATAATGCACTAATAAAAGCCCTAGATCAACTCTAGATCACAACATAATGCACTAATAAAAGCCCTAGATCAACTCTAGATCAACTCTAGATTAACCCTAGATCACAACATAATGCACTAATAAAAGCCCTAGATCAACTCTAGATCAAAACATAATGCACTAATAAAAGCCCTAGATCAGCCCTAGATCAACCCTAGATCACAACATAATGCACTAATAATAGCTCCAGATCAGCCCTAGATTAACCCTAGATCACAACATAATGCACTAATAAAAGCCCTAGATCAACTCTAGATCACAACATAATGCACTAATAAAAGCCCTAGATCAGCCCTCGATCAACTCTAGATCAAAACATAATGCACTAATAAAAGCCCTAGATCAGTCCTAGATCAGCCCTAGATCAGTCCTAGATCAGCTCTAGATCAGCCGTAGATCACAACATAAATATTTAATAATGCTCTAGATTAGCCCTAGATCAGCCCTAGATTACAACATAAAGCACTAATAAAAGCCATAGATCAGCTCTATATCAGCCTTAGATCACAACAAAATCACTAATAATAGACTTTGATCAACTCTAGATCAGCTCTAGATCAGTCCTAGATCACAACATAAAGCTCTAATAAAAGCCCTATATCAGACCTAGATCAGCTCTAGATCAGTCCTAGATCAGCTCTTGATCAGTCCTAGATCACAACATAATGCACTAATAATAGCTCTAGATCAGCCCTAGATCAGCCCTAGATCAAAACATAAAGTTCTAATAAAAGCCCTATATCAGTCCTAGATCAGTCCTAGATCAGCTCTAGATCAGTCCTAGATCAGCTCTAGATCAGCTCTAGATCAGTCCTAGATCACAACATAAAGCTCTAATAAAAGCCCTATATCAGACCTAGATCAGCCCGAGATCACAACATGATGCACTAATAAAAGCCCTAGATCAACCCTAGATCACAACATGATGCACTAATAAAAGCCCTAGATCAACCCTAGATTAACCCTAGATCACAACATAATGCACTAATAAAAGCCCTAGATCAACCCTAGATCACAACATAATGCACTAATAATAGCTCCAGATCAGCCCTAGATTAACCCTAGATCACAACATAATGCACTAATAAAAGCCCTAGATTAACCTAGATCACAACATAATGCACTAATAAAAGCCCTAGATCAACTCTAGATCACAACATAATGCACTAATAAAAGCCCTAGATTAACCTAGATCACAACATAATGCACTAATAAAAGCCCTAGATCAACTCTAGATCACAACATAATGCACTAATAAAAGCCCTAGATCAGCCCTCGATCAACTCTAGATCAAAACATAATGCACTAATAAAAGCCCTAGATCAGTCCTAGATCAGCCCTAGATCAGTCCTAGATCAGCTCTAGATCAGCCGTAGATCACAACATAAATATTTAATAATGCTCTAGATTGGCCCTAGATCAGCCCTAGATTACAACATAAAGCACTAATATAGCCATAGATCAGCTCTATATCAGCCTAGATCACAACAAAAATCACTAATAATAGACTTTGATCAACTCTAGATCAGCTCTAGATCAGTCCTAGATCACAACATAAAGCTCTAATAAAAGCCCTATATCAGACCTAGATCAGCTCTTGATCAGTCCTAGATCAGCTCTAGATCAGCTCTAGATCAGCTCTAGATCACAACATAATGCACTAATAATAGCTCTAGATCAGCCCTAGATCAGCCCTAGATCAAAACATAAAGTTCTAATAAAAGCCCTATATCAGTCCTAGATCAGTCCTAGATCAGCTCTAGATCAGTCCTAGATCAGCTCTAGATCAGCTCTAGATCAGTCCTAGATCACAACATAAAGCTCTAATAAAAGCCCTATATCAGACCTAGATCAGCCCGAGATCACAACATGATGCACTAATAAAAGCCCTAGATCAACCCTAGATTAACCCTAGATCACAACATAATGCACTAATAAAAGCCCTAGATCAACCCTAGATCACAACATGATGCACTAATAAAAGCCCTAGATCAACCCTAGATTAACCCTAGATCACAACATAATGCACTAATAAAAGCCCTAGATCAACCCTAGATAACCCTAGATCACAACATAATGCACTAATAAAAGCCCTAGATCAACCCTAGATCACAACATAATGCACTAATAATAGCTCCAGATCAGCCCTAGATTAACCCTAGATCACAACATAATGCATAATAATAGCTCCAGATCAGCCCTAGATCACAACATAATGCACTAATAAAAGCCCTAGATCAGCCCTAGATTAACCCTAGGTCACAACATAATGCACTAATAAAAGCCCTAGATCAACCCTAGATTAACCCTAGATCACAACATAATGCACTAATAAAAGCCCTAGATCAGCCCTAGATCACAACATAATGCACTAATAGCAGCCCTAGATCAGCCCTAGATCACAACATAATGCACTAATAATAGCCCTAGATCAGCCCTAGATCAAGCCTGGATCACAACATAATGCACTAATAAAATCGCCCTAGATCAACCCTAGATCACAACACAATGCACTAATAAAAGCCCTAGATAAGCCCTAGATCACAACATAATGCACTAATAGCAGCCCTACATCAAATCTCGCGTCTTGTGACGGCCGGCCGCCCAACAACCTGCCCGCTTGACCCTATCCCCTCCTCTCTTCTCCAGACCATTTCCGGAGACCTTCTCCCTTACCTCACCTCGCTCATCAACTCATCCCTGACCGCTGGCTACGTCCCTTCCGTCTTCAAGAGAGAGTTGCACCCCTTCTGAAAAAAACCTACACTCGATCCCTCCGATGTCAACAACTACAGACCAGTATCCCTTCTTTCTTTTCTCTCCAAAACTCTTGAACGTGCCGTCCTTGGACCCAGCTCTCCCCGCTATCTCTCTCAGAATGACCTTCTTGATCCAAATCAGTCAGGTTTCAAGACTAGTCATTCAACTGAGACTGCTCTTCTCTGTATCACGGAGGCGCTCCGCACTGCTAAAGCTCTCTCTCCTCTGCTCTCATCCTTCTAGACCTATCGGCTGCCTTCGATACTGTGAACCATCAGATCCTCCTCTCCACCCTCTCCGAGTTGGGCATCTCCGGCGCGGCACGCTGGGTTGCGTCCTACCTGACAGGTCGCTCCTACCAGGTGGCGTGGCAAGAATCTGTCTCCTCACCACGCGCTCTCACCACTGGTGTCCCCCAGGGCTCTGTTCTAGGCCCTCTCCTATTCTCGCTATACACCAAGTCACTTGGCTCTGTCATAACCTCATGGTCTCTCCTATCATTGCTATGCCTGTGACACACAATTAATCTTCTCCTTTCCCCCTTCTGATGACCAGGTATATGAATCGCATCTCTGCATGTCTGGCAGACATATCCAGTGTGGATGACGGATCACCACGTCAAGCTGAACCTCGGCAAGACGGAGCTGCTCTTCCTCCCGGGGAAGGACTGCCTGTTCCATGATCTCGCCATCACGGTTGACAACTCCATTGTGTCCTCCTCCCAGAGCGCTAAGAACCTTGGCGTGATCCTGGACAACACCCTGTCGTTCTCAACTAACATCAAGGCGGTGGCCCGTTCCTGTAGGTTCATGCTCTACAACATCCGCAGAGTACGACCCTGCCTCACACAGGAAGCGGCGCAGGTCCTAATCCAGGCACTTGTCATCTCCCGTCTGGATTACTGCAACTCGCTGTTGGCTGGGCTCCCTGCCTGTGCCATTAAACCCTACAACTCATCCAGAACGCCGCAGCCCGTCTGGTGTTCAACCTTCCCAAGTTCTCTCACGTCACCCCGCTCCTCCGCTCTCTCCACTGGCTTCCAGTTGAAGCTCAGCATCCGCTACAAGACCATGGTGCTTGCCTACGGAGCTGTGAGGGGAACGGCACCTCAGTACCTCCAGGCTCTGATCAGGCCCTACACCCAAACAAGGGCACTGCGTTCATCCACCTCTGGCCTGCTCGCCTCCCTACCACTGAGGAAGTAGGAAGCAGGAAGTTCCCGCCCAGCCCAGTCAAAACTGTTCGCTGCTCTGGCCCCCAATGGTGGAACAAACTCCCTCACGACGCCAGGACAGCGGAGTAAATCACCACCTTCCGGAGACACCTGAAACCCCACCTCTTTAAGGAATACCTAGGATAGGATAAGTAATCCTTCTCACCCCCCAAAAGATTTAGATGCACTATAGTAAAGTGGCTGTTCCACTGGATGTCATAAGGTGAATGCACCAATTTGTAAGTCGCTAAATGACTTAAATGTAAATGTAAATGTACCGTTTTGGACCCAACCTGCCTTCTGTCAATCCCTAGGATTATAATAAATACCAGAGCTCAAACCATCTGGGTCTTGGGTCTGCATCTGGGTCCTGGGTCCTGGGTCTGCATCTGGGTCCTGGGTCCTTGGTCTGCATCTGGGTCCTGGGTCTGCATCTGGGTCCTGTGTCTGCATCTGGGTCCTGGGTCCAGGGTCTGCATTTGGGTCCTGTATCTGCATCTGGGTCCTGTGTCTGCATCTGGGTCCTGGGTCCAGGGTCTGCATCTGGGTCCTGTGTCTGCATCTGCCTCCTGTGTCTGCATCTGGGTCCTGTGTCTGCATATGGGTCCTGTATATGCATCTGGGTCCTGTGTCTGCATCTGGGTCCTGGGTCCTGGGTCTGCATCTGGGTCCTGTGTCTGCATCTGCCTCCTGTGTCTGCATCTGGGTCCTGTGTCTGCATCTGGGTCCTGTGTCTGCATCTGGGTCCTGTGTCTGCATCTGCCTCCTGTGTCTGCATCTGGGTCCTGTGTCTGCATCTGGGTCCTGTGTCTGCATCTGGGTCCTGTGTCTGCATCTGCCTCCTGTGTCTGCATCTGGGTCCTGTGTCTGCATATGGGTCCTGTATATGCATCTGGGTCCTGTGTCTGCATCTGGGTCCTGTGTCTGTGTCCACTGCTACCATACTGGAGACAGTGAGTCAACCCTCTGCTATAGAACCACTGCTACCATACTGGATACTAATACCATACTGGAGACAGTGAGTCAACCCTCCATATGGCCCCCTGTATGTAATGTTAATGAAGGGCAGTAATACCATACTGGAGACAGTGAGTCAACCCTCCATATGGCCCCCTGTATGTAATGTTAATGAAGGGCAGTAATACCATACTGGAGACAGTGAGTCAACCCTCCATATGGCCCCCTGTATGTAATGTTAATGAAGGGCAGTAATACCATACAGGAGACAGTGAGTCAACCCTCCATATGGCCCCCTGTATGTAATGTTAATGAAGGGCAGTAATACCATACTGGAGACAGTGAGTCAACCCTCCATATGGCCCCCTGTATGTAATGTTAATGAAGGGCAGTAATACCATACAGGAGACAGTGAGTCAACCCTCCATATGGCCCCTGTATGTAATGTTAATGAAGGGCAGTAATACCATACTGGAGACAGTGAGTCAACCCTCCATATGGCCCCTGTATGTAATGTTAATGAAGGGCAGTAATACCATACAGGAGACAGTGAGTCAACCCTCCATATGGCCCCTGTATGTAATGTTAATGAAGGGCAGTAATACCATACAGGAGACAGTGAGTCAACCCTCCATATGGCCCCTGTATGTAATGTTAATGAAGGGCAGTAATACCATACTGGAGACAGTGAGTCAACCCTCCATATGGCCCCCTGTATGTAATGTTAATGAAGGGCAGTAATACCATACTGGAGACAGTGAGTCAACCCTCCATATGGCCCCCTGTATGTAATGTTAATGAAGGGCAGTAATACCATACAGGAGACAGTGAGTCAACCCTCCATATGGCCCCCTGTATGTAATGTTAATGAAGGGCAGTAATACCATACAGGAGACAGTGAGTCAACCCTCCATATGGCCCCCTGTATGTAATGTTAATGAAGTAATGGCAGTAATACCATACAGGAGACAGTGAGTCAACCCTCCATATGGCCCCCTGTATGTAATGTTAATGAAGGGCAGTAATACCATACAGGAGACAGTGAGTCAACCCTCCATATGGGCCCCTGTATGTAATGTTAATGAAGGGCAGTAATACCATACAGGAGACAGTGAGTCAACCCTCCATATGGCCCCTGTATGTAATGTTAATGAAGGGCAGTAATACCATACTGGAGACAGTGAGTCAACCCTCCATATGGCCCCTGTATGTAATGTTAATGAAGGGCAGTAATACCATACAGGAGACAGTGAGTCAACCCTCCATATGGCCCCCTGTATGTAATGTTAATGAAGGGCAGTAATACCATACAGGAGACAGTGAGTCAACCCTCCATATGGCCCCCTGTATGTAATGATAATGAAGGGCAGTAATACCATACAGGAGACAGTGAGACAACCCTCCATATGGCCCCCTGTATGTAATGTTAATGAAGGGCAGTAATACCATACTGGAGACAGTGAGTCAACCCTCCATATGGCCCCCTGTATGTAATGTTAATGAAGGGCAGTAATACCATACAGGAGACAGTGAGTCAACCCTCCATATGGCCCCTGTATGTAATGTTAATGAAGGGCAGTAATACCATACAGGAGACAGTGAGTCAACCCTCCATATGGCCCCCTGTATGTAATGTTAATGAAGGGCAGTAATACCATACTGGAGACAGTGAGTCAACCCTCCATATGGCCCCCTGTATGTAATGTTAATGAAGGGCAGTAATACCATACAGGAGACAGTGAGTCAACCCTCCATATGGCCCCTGTATGTAATGTTAATGAAGGGCAGTAATACCATACAGGAGACAGTGAGTCAACCCTCCGTATGGCCCCTGTATGTAATGTTAATGAAGGGCAGTAATACCATACAGGAGACAGTGAGTCAACCCTCCATATGGCCCCTGTATGTAATGTTAATGAAGGGCAGTAATACCATACAGGAGACAGTGAGTCAACCCTCCATATGGCCCCCTGTATGTAATGTTAATGAAGGGCAGTAATACCATACAGGAGACAGTGAGTCAACCCTCCATATGGCCCCTGTATGTAATGTTAATGAAGGGCAGTAATACCATACAGGAGACAGTGAGTCAACCCTCCATATGGCCCCTGTATGTGATGTTAATGAAGGGCAGTAATACCATACAGGAGACAGTGAGTCAACCCTCCATATGGCCCCTGTATGTAATGTTAATGAAGGGCCAGTAATACCATACAGGAGACAGTGAGTCAACCCTCCATATGGCCCCCTGTATGTAATGTTAATGAAGGGCAGTAATACCATACTGGAGACAGTGAGTCAACCCTCCATATGGCCCCTGTATGTAATGTTAATGAAGGGCAGTAATACCATACAGGAGACAGTGAGTCAACCTCCATATGGCCCCTGTATGTAATGTTAATGAAGGGCAGTAATACCATACAGGAGACAGTGAGTCAACCTTCCATATGGCCCCCTCATTACTTAAGTAGCCAATTCATACACTTTGCTTTTCTTTGTGAATGAATTATCTGCAGTCAGATTAAATCCTGATGCGTGTTTAGGGTTCTGCATCAGGACAAGCTGCAGGGAGCAGGTGCAGTAATACATTGAGACAGTGAGGGTTCATTACTGTATTGATGTCAGGGAATATAACCATCCACATTTACAAATGCAAATATCTGTGCGTCATCAAGTGCAGTACTCTGATAGATTGCACCGGTAATTACGATGCACATACCACAAACATCTCCGCCCTAACTACCGCCGGCTACCCATCAATATCAGAAAACCTTCAAGTGTTTTTTTTTTGGGGGATCCAGGCAAGCCAACGTTGTAAACATCGCATACATTATGTCAGGGGAATCTCTGTCTGGTTTCTACTTCTACTAAAGCCTATGGAGGTTAAGAAGAAGCAAAAACCCCAGGTCTTTGGCGTGTGGACATTAACGCCTCGGGAAGATCTGTAATGGCTTCGCTTAATTGGCCTTTAAGGCCGGGCAGCGATTAATAATCAATGGTGTACCAGGGAGGCCGGACTCTCTGTGTTTAAACCGATATGTGAATGCATTATATTCATATTCATTCCTTAGTAAAGTCTTCATTGTAATTGGCATGTTATTAGAGCGAAGGCTTTTAGTCTGTATCAAAGTCATTCAATTAAAAAGGGAGATATAGATCTGTCCGTCCGGGAGAAACAAACAAGGCCAGTGTAATATGACAGAAACCATGAACAACTCTGGTTAAGAGCCTCATTATTCCTGCTCTTCTATGAGGGGGGGGGGGAACAGCCTGCTCAGCTCAGGACTATATACCTGTGTAGACCAGTGTGTACCGCCTCATATCTGACACTACAGAACCACCTCATCAATCTGCTCTCTTCAGCCGCCTGCTTGGCTAATCTCACTGTCTGGCAGTGACGGGGAGGTTCCTGTACGACTGGAACAATATACAGAAACTATCTTACATCAATATACCGTGGAATTCACTCTCCTCAATAACCAGAGGAAACAGCTCACCTCTCTTCCCTCTGCTGTAGTCAAGTCAGTCAGGAGTAATCCTGAGCTCATTACTGATCTACCAGAGGAATTTATAGCATTAGTAATGATAATACACAGGTCTTGTGATAGAGCAGAGAGAAGGTCTCCAAGCTAACTATAAAGATACAACACGTGATCCGAAAGTACGTGGACACCCGCTCGTCGAACATCTCGTTCCAAAATCATGGGCATTAATATGGAGTTGGGTTCCCCATTGCTGCTATAACAGCCTCCACTCTTCTGGGAAGGCTTTCCACTAGATGTTGGAACATTGCTGCTATAACAGCCTCCAATCTTCTGGGAAGGCTTTCCTCTAGATGTTGGAACATTGCTCCTATAACAGCCTCCACTCTTCTGGGAAGGCTTTCCACTAGATGTTGGAACATTGCTCCTATAACAGCCTCCACTCTTCTGGGAAGGCTTTCCACTAGATGTTGGAACATTGCTGCTATAACAGCCTCCACTCTTCTGGGAAGGCTTTCCACTAGATGTTGGAACATTGCTGCTATAACAGCCTTCACTCTTCTGGGAACTTTCCACTAGATGTTGGAACATTGCTGCTATAACAGCCTCCACTCTTCTGGTAAGGCTTTCCACTAGATGTAGGAACATTGCTGCTATAACAGCCCCCACTCTTCTGGGAAGACTTTCCACTAGATGTTGGAACATTGCTGCTATAACAGCCTCCACTCTTCTGGGAAGGCTTTCCACTAGATGTTGGAACATTGCTGCTATAACAGCCTCCACTCTTCTGGGAAGGCTTTCCACTAGATGTTGAAACATTGCTGCTATAACAGCCTCCACTCTTCTGGGAAGGCTTTCCACTAGATGTTGAAACATTGCTGCTATAACAGCCTCCACTCTTCTGGGAAGGCTTTCCACTAGATGTTGAAACATTGCTGCTATAACAGCCTCCACTCTTCTGGGAAGGCTTTCCACTAGATGTTGGAACATTGCTGCTATAACAGCCTCCACTCTTCTGGGAAGGCTTTCCCTAGATGTTGGAACATTGCTGCTATAACAGCCTCCACTCTTCTGGGAAGACTTTCCACTAGATGTTGGAACATTGCTGCTATAACAGCCTCCACTCTTCTGGGAAGACTTTCCACTAGATGTTGGAACATTGCTGCTATAACAGCCTCCACTCTTCTGGGAAGGCTTTCCACTAGATGTTGGAACATTGCTGCTATAACAGCCTCCACTCTTCTGGGAAGGCTTTCCACTAGATGTTGGAACATTGCTGCTATAACAGCCTCCACTCTTCTGGGAAGGCTTTCCACTAGATGTTGGAACATTGCTGCTATAACAGCCTCCACTCTTCTGGGAAGGCTTTCCACTAGATGTAGGAACATTGCTGCTATAACAGCCTCCACTCTTCTTTCCACTAGATGTTGGAAAGTTGCTGCTATAACAGCCTCCACTCTTCTTTCCACTAGATGTTGGAAAGTTGCTGCTATAACAGCCTCCACTCTTCTTTCCAAAAGATGTTGGAAAGTTGCTGCTATAACAGCCTCCACTCTTCTTTCCACTAGATGTTGGAAAGTTGCTGCTATTACAGCCTCCACTCTTCTGGGAAGGATTTCCACTAGACGTTGGAACATTGCTGCTATAACAGCCTCCACTCTTCTGGGAAGGCTTTCCACTAGATGTTGGAACATTGCTGCTATAACAGCCTCCACTCTTCTGGGAAGGCTTTCCACTAGATGTTGGAATGTTGCTGCTATAACAGCCTCCACTCTTCTGGGAAGGCTTTCCACTAGATGTTGGAACATTGCTGCTATAACAGCCTCCACTCTTCTGGGAAGGCTTTCCACTAGATGTTGGAACATTGCTGCTATAACAGCCTCTACTCTTCTGGGAAGACTTTCCACTAGATGTTGGAACATTGCTGCTATAACAGCCTCCACTCTTCTGGGAAGGCTTTCTACTAGATGTTGGAACATTGCTGCTATAACAGCCTCCACTCTTCTGGGAAGACTTTCCACTAGATGTTGGAACATTGCTGCTATAACAGCCTCCACTCTTCTGGGAAGGCTTTCCACTAGATGTAGGAACATTGCTGCTATAACAGCCTCCACTCTTCTGGGAAGGCTTTCCACTAGATGTTGGAACATTGCTGCTATAACAGCCTCCACTCTTCTGGGAAAGGCTTTCCACTAGATGTTGGAACATTGCTGCTATAACAGCCTCCACTCTTCTGGGAAGACTTTCCACTAGATGTTGGAACATTGCTGCTATAACAGCCTCACTCTTCTGGGAAGGCTTTCTACTAGATGTTGGAACATTGCTGCTATAACAGCCTCCACTCTTCTGGGAAGACTTTCCACTAGATGTTGGAACATTGCTGCTATAACAGCCTCACTCTTCTGGGAAGGCTTTCACTAGATGTAGGAACATTGCTGCTATAATAGCCTCCACTCTTCTGGGAAGGCTTTCCACTAGATGTTGGAACATTGCTGCTATAACAGCCTCCACTCTTCTGGGAAGGCTTTCCACTAGATGTAGGAACATTACTGCTATAACAGCCTCCACTCTTCTGGGAAAGCTTTCCAATAGATGTTGGAACATTGCTGCTAAAACAGCCTCTACTCTTCTGGGAAGGCTTTCCACTAGATGTAGGGAGCATTACTGCTATAACAGCCTCCACTCTTCTGGGAAAGCTTTCCACTAGATGTTGGAACATTGCTGCTATAACAGCCTCCACTCTTCTGGGAAGGCTTTCCACTAGATGTTGGAACATTGCTGCTATAACAGCCTCCAATCTTCTGGGAAGGCTTTCCACTAGATTTTGGAACATTGCTGCTATAACAGCCTCCACTCTTCTGGGAAGGCTTTCCACTAGATGTTGGAACATTGCTGCTATAACAGCCTCCACTCTTCTGGGAAGGCTTTCCACTAGATGTTGGAACATTGCTGCTATAACAGCCTCACTCTTCTGGGAAGGCTTTCCACTAGATGTTGGAACATTGCTGCTATAACAGCCTCCACTATTCTGGGAAGGCTTTCCACTAGATGTTGGAACATTGCTGCTATAACAGCCTCCACTCTTCTGGAAAGGCTTTCCACTAGATGTTGGAACATTGCTGCGGGGACCTGAGTCTATTCAGCTACAAGAGCATTAGTGAGGTCTGGCACTGATGTTGGGCGATTAGGCCTGAGTCGCAGTCGGCGTTCCAAT
>NW_026289305.1:0-29251 GCF_023373465.1 Oncorhynchus keta
GGCTCGGGAGCGCGGGGCCAGGCGGCTGGCTAGGGAGCGTGGGGGCCAGGCGGCTGGCTAGGGAGCGCGGGGGCCAGGCGGCTGGCTAGGGAGCTTAGGGGGCCAGGCGGCTGGCTAGGGAGCCCGGGGGCCAGGTGGGTTGCTAGGGAGCGCGTGGGAGCTAGGCGTCTGGCGCGGCGGGCTGGTTAGGGAGCGCGGGGGCCAGGCGGCTGGGAGAAGAGGGGTGAAGAGGAGAGGCTGGGAGAAGAGGGTAGTTAGAGAGGAGGGGGGGTGAAGAAGAGGGTAGTTAGAGAAGTGGGGGTGAAGAGGGAGGAGGAGAGGCTGGTAGAAGAGGTTAAGTTAGAGAAGTGGGGGTGAAGAAGAGGAGGAGAGGCTGGGAGAAGAGGTTAGTTAGAGAAGTGGGGGTTGAAGAAGAGGGTAGTTAGAGAAGTGGGGGTGAAGAGGGAGGAGGAGAGGCTGGTAGAAGAGGGTAGTTAGAGAAGTGGGGGAGGAGGAGAGGCTGGGAGAAGAGGTTAGAGAAGTGGGGGGTGAAGAAGAGGGTAGTTAGAGAAGTGGGGGTGAAGAGAGAGGAGGAGAGGCTGGGAGAAGAGGGTAGTTAGAGAAGTGGGGGTGAAGAAGAGGAGGAGAGGCTGGGGAGAAGAGGTTAGTTAGAGAAGTGGGGGGTGAAGAAGAGTAGGAGTGGCTGCGAGAAGAGGGTATATAGAGAAGTGGGGGTGAAGAAGAGGATGAGAGGGATGTGAGGTCCACTGGGAGCGATAGAGGAAGAGATGGAGGTTAGATGTTATGCTGCATCTAATGTCAATCTGTGACATCATAACGACGACCAGAGGTTAGCTCGAGACGCTGGCGTCATGCTGCATCTAATGTCAATCTGTGACATCATAATGACGACCAGAGGTTAGCTAGAGACGCTGACGTCATGCTGCATCTAATGTCAATCTGTGACATCATAACGACGACCAGAGGTTTTCCTACTAATGATGTGTCTCCTTCAGAATGGGGTTGTATTGCTTCGCCACTATAATTTACCTTCAGAATGGGGTTGTATTGCTTCGCCACTATAATTTACCTTCAGAATGGGGTTGTATTGCTTCGCCACTATAATTTACCTTCAGAATGGGGTTGTATTGCTTCGCCACTATAATTTACCTTCAGAATGGGGTTGTATTGCTTCGCCACTATAATTGACTTTTGGATAAATCTTCATCAGCGTTAATGGACTTTTGGATAAATCTTCATCAGCGTTAATGGACTTTGTATTGAGAATACCTAGGATAGGGTAATAATGAATACCTAGGATAGGGTAATAATGAATACCTAGGATAGGGTAATAATGAATACCTAGGATAGGGTAATAATGAATACCTAGGATAGGGTAATAATGAATACCTAGGATAGGGTAATAATGAATACCTAGGATAGGGTAATAATGAATACCTAGGATAGGGTAATAATGAATACCTAGGATAGGGTAATAATGAATACCTAGGATAGGGTAATAATGAATACCTAGGATAGGGTAATAATGAATACCTAGGATAGGGTAATAATGAATACCTAGGATAGGGTAATAATGAATACCTAGGATAGGGTAATAATGAATACCTAGGATAGGGTAATAATGAATACCTAGGATAGGGTAATAATGAATACCTAGGATAGGGTAATAATGAATACCTAGGATAGGGTAATAATGAATACCTAGGATAGGGTAATAATGAATACCTAGGATAGGGTAATAATGAATACCTAGGATAGGGTAATAATGAATACCTAGGATAGGGTAATAATGAATACCTAGGATAGGGTAATAATGAATACCTAGGATAGGGTAATAATGAATACCTAGGATAGGGTAATAATGAATACCTAGGATAGGGTAATAATGAATACCTAGGATAGGGTAATGAGAATAATGCTCAGTCGGGCGTCAGTCCAAAACAAGCGTTCAAAACAATATTGTCAGTTAACATGTAACCCATGAATAGAACACCAAACGTTAGAACATAGAACTATGGAACACACAACTGTAGAATATAGGAAGACTATAGGGCCACACAACTGTAGAATATAGAACTATGGAACACACAACTGTAGAATATCGAACTATGGAACACACAACTGTAATATATATAGAACTATGGAACACACAACTGTAGGAATATAGGACTATGAACACACAACTGCAGAATATATAGAACTATGGAACACACAACTGTAGAATATAGAACTATGGAACACACAACTGTAGAATATAGAACTATGGAACACACAACTGTAGAATATAGAACTATGGAACACACAACTGTAGAATATAGAACTATGGAAACACACAACTGTAGAATATAGAACATATGGAACACACAACTGTAGAATATAGAACTATGGAACACACAACTGTAGAATATAGAACTATGGAACACACAACTGTAGAATGTAGAACTATGGAACACACAACTGTAGAATGTAGAACTATGGAACACACAACTGTAGAATGTAGAACTATGGAACACACAACTGTAGAATATAGAACTATGGAACACACAACTGTAGAATATAGAACTATGGAACACACAACTGTAGAACTATGGAACACACAACTGTAGGACTATGGAACACACAACTGTAGAATATAGAACTATGGAACACACAACTGTAGGACTATGGAACACACAACTGTAGGATATAGAACTATGGAACACACAACTGTAGGATACAGAACTATGGAACACACAACTGTAGGACTATGGAACACACAACTGTAGGACTATGGAACACACAACTGTAGGACTATGGAACACACAACTGTTGAACTATGGAACACACAACTGTAGGACTATGGAACACACAACTGTAGGACTATGGAACACACAACTGTAGAACTATGGAACACACAACTGTAGAACTATGGAACACACAACTGTAGGACTATGGAACACACAACTGTAGACTGTAGAACTATGGAACACACAACTGTAGAACTATGGAACACACAACTGTAGGATATAGAACTATGGAACACACAACTGTAGAACTATGGAACACACAACTGTAGAACTATGGAACACACAACTGTAGACTGTAGAACTATGGAACACACAACTGTAGAACTATGGAACACACAACTGTAGGATATAGAACTATGGAACACACAACTGTAGAACTATGGAACACACAACTGTAGAACTATGGAACACACAACTGTAGAACTATGGAACACACAACTGTAGGACTATGGAACACACAACTGTAGAATATAGAACTATGGAACACACAACTGTAGAATATAGAACTATGGAACACACAACTGTAGGACTATGGAACACACAACTGTATGATATAGAACTATGGAACACACAACTGTAGAACTATGGAACACACAACTGTAGGATATAGAACTATGGAACACACAACTGTAGGACTATGGAACACACAACTGTAGAACTATGGAACACACAACTGTAGAACTATGGAACACACAACTGTAGGATATAGAACTATGGAACACACAACTGTAGAACTATGGAACACACAACTGTAGAACTATGGAACACACAACTGTAGAACTATGGAACACACAACTGTAGAACTATGGAACACACAACTGTAGGACTATGGAACACACAACTGTAGAATATAGAACTATGGAACACACAACTGTAGAATATAGAACTATGGAACACACACAACTGTAGGACTATGGAACACACAACTGTATGATATAGAACTATGGAACACACAACTGTAGAACTATGGAACACACAACTGTAGGATATAGAACTATGGAACACACAACTGTAGGACTATGGAACACACAACTGTAGAACTATGGAACACACAACTGTAGAACTATGGAACACACAACTGTAGAACTATGGAACACACAACTGTAGAACTATGGAACACACAACTGTAGAACTATGGAACACACAACTGTAGAACTATGGAACACACAACTGTAGAATATAGAACACAGAACTGTAGAATATAGTACTATGGAACACAGAACTGAGGAATGAAGAACATTAGAATGTATGAAGCGATCTTGGTGTTTTATCTAGTTATCTTGTAGGGTTATTAAATTACTATTAGATGGTGTCCATGTCGTCATGACGACGATATGTTTACATCACAATGGCCTGACACACCTGCTTTCACTTACCTACCCTACCCCATGTAGACTACACACACACACACTTTACCATCAATTACACACGTTGTGATTAGTGTCTCTGTTTCACTACAGTCTGGATATCAAAACAAACATTCAGTTCATTAATGGAGACACACCGCTTCATTACACTCAGAATCATGATCGCTATTGAGCTCATTCATCTAAGGTGTGTGTGTGTGTGTGTGTGTGTGTGTGTGTGTGTGTGTGTGTGTGTGTGTGTGTGTGTGTGTGTGTGTGTGTGTGTGTGTGTGTGTGTCGGCAGGCTGAAGATTGAGGAGTTGGAGGGAGAGCGACAACGTCTGGAAGAACAGAACAATGTTCTAGAGCTGAGGCTGGAGAGACACAACTTACAGGTACACAGTCGTGTGTGTGAGGACCCAGGGGGCTTCTCTCTGGCCTGGGAGGTTTTGGTAACTCACCTGTCAATCATCCACGTCAGGGCTTCTCTCTGACCTGGGAGGTTTTGGTAACTCACCTGTCAATCATCCACGTCAGGGCTTCTCTCTGACCTGGGAGGTTTGTAACTCACCTGTCAATCATCCACGTCAGGGCTTCTCTCTGGCCTGGGAGGTTTTGGTAACTCACCTGTCAATCATCACGTCAGGGCTTCTCTCTGGCCTGGGAGGTTCTGGTAACTCGCCTGTCAATCAACCACGTCAGGGCTTCTCTCTGGCCTGGGAGGTTCTGGTAACTCACCTGTCAATCATCCACGTCAGGCGCTTCCAGCCAATAATAATAATGCTGGTTGAAAAAGACGCTGCTTCCTGTTAGTTCACTATGTAGATGATCAGCCAAGTTTGAGCTGAATAATAATAACAATAGTAATCTGTCGCGCATCAAACAAACAACTTGATACTCAGAGGGGGCAGCACTGAGCCTCTAACATCACTTCCTGTAGCAGCACTGAGCCTCTAACATCACTTCCTGTAGCAGCACTGAGCCTCTAACATCACTTCCTGTAGTAGCACTGAGCCTCTAACGTCACTTCCTGTAGCAGCACTGAGCCTCTAACATCACTTCCTGTAGCAGCACTGAGCCTCTAACGTCACTTCCTGTAGCAGCACTGAGCCTCTAACATCACTTCCTGTAGCAGCACTGAGCCTCTAACGTCACTTCCTGTAGCAGCACTGAGCCTCTAACGTCACTTCCTGTAGCAGCACTGAGCCTCTAACGTCACTTCCTGTAGCAGCACTGAGCCTCTAACGTCACTTCCTGTAGCAGCACTGAGCCTCTAACGTCACTTCCTGTAGCAGCACTGAGCCTCTAACGTCACTTCCTGTAGCAGCACTGAGCCTCTAACGTCACTTCCTGTAGTAGCACTGAGCCTCTAACGTCACTTCCTGTAGCAGCACTGAGCCTCTAACGTCACTTCCTGTAGCAGCACTGAGCCTCTAACGTCACTTCCTGTAGTAGCACTGAGCCTCTAACGTCACTTCCTGTAGCAGCACTGAGCCTCTAACGTCACTTCCTGTAGCAGCACTGAGCCTCTAACGTCACTTCCTGTAGCAGCACTGAGCCTCTAACGTCACTTCCTGTAGCAGCACTGAGCCTCTAACGTCACTTCCTGTAGCAGCACTGAGCCTCTAACGTCACTTCCTGTAGCAGCACTGAGCCTCTAACGCCACTTCCTGTAGTAGCACTGAGCCTCTAACGTCACTTCCTGGGTAGCTCAAACTGCATGCTATGTTTCACTTCCTGGAGTAGCTCAAACTGCACATGCCATGTTTCACTGGAGTAGCTCAAACTGCACATGCCGCGTTTCACTTCCTGGAGTAGCTCAAACTGCACATGCCATGTTTCACTTCCTGGAGTAGCTCAAACTGCACATGCCGCGTTTCACTTCCTGGAGTAGCTCAAACTGCACATGCCGTGTTTCACTTCCTGGAGTAGCTCAAACTGCATGCTATGTTTCACTTCCTGGAGTAGCTCAAACTGCACATGCCGTGTTTCACTTCCTGGAGTAGCTCAAACTGCATGCTATGTTTCACTTCCTGGAGTAGCTCAAACTGCACATGCCGTGTTTCACTTCCTGTAGTAGCTCAAACTGCACATGCCGTGTTTCACTTCCTGGAGTAGCTCAAACTGCACATGCCGTGTTTCACTACACTACACCTACACTATTTGTCACATGCGCCAAATATAACACCTTGAAGTGAAATGCTTACAAGCCCCTAACCAACAATGCAGTTTTCAGAAAATAACCCCAAAATATATAATGTAAATAAAATTAAGAGATGAATAAGAAATGATTTAAATAGCAGCAGTAAATAACAATGTGGAGGCTATATACAGGGGTACCGGTACAGAGTCAATGTGGAGGCTATATACAGGGGTACCGGTACAGAGTCAATGTGGAGGCTATATACAGGGGTACCGGTACAGAGTCAATGTGGAGGCTATATACAGGGGTACCGGTACAGAGTCAATGTGGAGGCTATATACAGGGGTATTGGTACAGAGTCAATGTGGAGGCTATATACAGGGGTACCGGTACAGAGTCAATGTGGAGGCTATATACAGGGGTACCGGTACAGAGTCAATGTGGAGGCTATATACAGGGGGTACCTGTACAGAGTCAATGTGGAGGCTATAGACAGGAGGTACCGGTACAGAGTCAATGTGGAGGCTATATACAGGGGTACCGGTACAGAGTCAATGTGGAGGCTATATACAGGGGGTACCGGTACAGAGTCAATGTGGAGGTTATATACAGGGGTACCGGTACAGAGTCAATGTGGAGGTTATACAGGGGATACCAGTACAGAGTCAATGTGGAGGCTATATACAGGGGTACCGGTACAGAGTCAATGTGGAGGCTATATACAGGGGTACCGGTACAGAGTCAATGTGGAGGCTATATACAGGGGTACAGGTACAGAGTCAATGTGGAGGCTATATACAGGGGGTACCGGTACAGAGTCAATGTGGAGGCTATATACAGGGGTACCGGTACAGAGTCAATGTGGAGGCTATATACAGGGGTACAGGTACAGAGTCAATGTGGAGGCTATATACAGGAGGTACCAGTACAGAGGCTATATACAGGGGTACCGGTACAGAGTCAATATGGAGGCTATATACAGGGGTACCAGTACAGAGTCAATGTGGAGGCTATAGACAGGGAGGTACCGGTACAGAGTCAATGTGGAGGCTATATACAGGGGTACAGGTACAGAGTCAATGTGGAGGCTATAGACAGGGGGTACAGGTACAGAGTCAATGTGGAGGCTATAGACAGGGAGGTACCGGTACAGAGTCAATGTGGAGGCTATATACAGGGGTACAGGTACAGAGTCAATGTGGAGGCTATATACAGGGGTACCGGTACAGAGTCAATGTGGAGGCTATATACAGGGGATACCTGGAGAGACACCATCTAATCCTTCACCACACACAGCTAGAGAGACACACACCATCTAATCCTTCACCACACACACCTAGAGAGACACACCATCTAATCCTTCACCACACACACCTAGAGAGACACACCATCTAATCCTTCACCACACACACCAGAGACACACCATCTAATCCTTCACCACACACACCTAGAGACCCACACCATCTAATCCTTCACCACACACAGCTAGAGAGAGACACCATCTAATCCTTCACCACACACACCTAGAGAGAGACACACCATCTAATCCTTCACCACACACACCTAGAGAGACACACCATCTAATCCTTCACCACACACAGCTAGAGAGAGACACCATCTAATCCTTCACCACACACACCTAGAGAGAGACACACCATCTAATCCTTCACACACACAGCTAGAGAGAGACACACCATCTAATCCTTCACCACCCACACCTAGAGAGACACACACCATCTAATCCTTCACCACACACACCTAGAGAGACACACCATCTAATCCTTCACCACACACATCTAGAGAGACACACCATCTAATCCTTCACCACACACACCTAGAGACACACACCATCTAATCCTTCACCACACACCTAGAGAGACACACCATCTAATCCTTCACACACACACCTAGAGAGACACACACCATCTAATCCTTCACCACACACACCTAGAGAGACACACCATCTAATCCTTCACTACACACAGCTAGAGACACACACCATCTAATCCTTCACTACACACAGCTAGAGAGACACACACCATCTAATCCTGCCTCTCACATCTCACCAAGTTTTTTAAACTACCTGTCTATGTGGACCTGATGCCCTTCACTTTTAAATTGGCTGGAGGGGTTGGCTCTGCTGTGTGTGTGTGTGTGTGTGTGTGTGTGTGTGTGTGTGTGCGCGTGTGCGGTCTCTCCCCACCTCGCAGGAGAGATGTGCTTTTGGTCCACAGACAGACAGGGGGGATTTTAGAGTCTATTACGGTAGTGTGTTTAGGGACCGTCAGAATGGGAACCCAATGATGAAGCAGGTATCAGTAACTAAATGATTTCACTGGCCGTCTCTCGATCGCGACCTTGAATGTCTGAAGAATTCCCCCCGGTGTTACTCGCAGCGGACAAACATTCTGTCAGCCGCTGAAGCAAATACCTGCCGGTCTCACGGCAATCGCCCGTTAATGAACACGCTTAGCGTCTCCTGGCTTCCACACAAAGCCACTGATCCTTTTGGAACATCTACCTTCACAGTAAATCCATGTGATATAGCCTACACCTTCACAGTAAATCCATGTGATATAGCTTACACCTTCACAATAAATCCATGTGATATAGCCTACACCTTCACAGTAAATCCATGTAATGTAGCCTAAACTTTCACAGTAAATCCATGTAATATAGCCTACACCTTCACAGTAAATCCATGTAATGTAGCCTAAACCTTCACAGTAAATCCATGATATAGCCTACACCTTCACAGTAAATCCATGTGATATATTCTACAACTTCACAGTAAATCCATGTAATATAGCCTACATCTTCACAGTAAATCCATGTAATATAGCCTACACCTTCACAATAAATCCATGTGATATAGCCTACACCTTCACAGTAAATCCATGTGATATAGCCTACACCTTCACAGTAAATCCATGTAATATAGCTTACACCTTCACAGTAAATCCATGTAATATAGCCCACACCTTCACAGTAAATCCATGTAATATAGCCTACACCTTCACAGTAAATCCATGTGATATATTCTACACCTTCACAGTAAATCCATGTAATATAGCCTACACCTTCACAATAAATCCATGTAATATAACCTACACCTTCACAGTAAATCCATGTAATATAGCCTACACCTTCACAGTATATCCATGTAATATAGCCTACACCTTCACAGTAAATCCATGTAATATAGCCCACACACCTTCACAATAAATCCATGTGATATAGCCACACCTTCACAGTAAATCCATGTAATGTAGCCTAAACCTTCACAGTAAATCCATGTAATATAGCCTACACCTTCACAGTAAATCCATGTAATGTAGCCTACACCTTCACAGTAAATCCATGATATAGCCTACACCTTCACAGTAAATCCATGTAATATAGCCTACACCTTCACAGTAAATCCATGTGATATAGCCTACACCTTCACAGTAAATCCATGTGATATAGCCTACACCTTCACAATAAATCCATGTAATATAGCTTACACCTTCACAGTAAATCCATGTAATATAGCCTACACCTTCACAGTAAATCCATGTAATATAGCCTACACCTTCACAGTAAATCCATGTGATATAGCCTACACCTTCACAGTAAATCCATGTAATATAGCCTACACCTTCACAATAAATCCATGTGATATAGCCTACACCTTCACAGTAAATCCATGTAATATAGCCTACACCTTCACAGTAAATCCATGTAATATAGCCTACACCTTCACAGTAAATCCATGTAATATAGCCTACACCTTCACAATAAATCCATGTGATATAGCCTACACCTTCACAGTAAATCCATGTGATATAGCCTGCACCTTCACAGTAAATCCATGTAATATAGCCTTTACCTTCACAGTAAATCCATGTAATATAGCCTACACCTTCACAGTAAATCCATGTAATATAGCCTACACCTTCACAGTAAATCCATGTAATATAGCTACACCTTCACAGTAAATCCATGTAATATAGCCTACAGAGAAGCCTAATTACCGTGTCTAAACGGTCACGTGGAATTTGACTGTCTTCATGACTAGTGTCCTCCGGTGTGGCGGTAATATGGTCACCTAACAGCCCTAGTTTCAACCCAACTCATCCTCTCTCTCTTTGTGTGTGTGTGGATCTTAATAGAATCAGTCCTACTGTTGTCCCAGTCCTGATGGTCCCTAAAGCCACACAGAGATTAGATTCCTATTCCACAGCAGTGATGGGACACTATCAACTAGAGAGCGTTTTAGATCAGACTGCTAGTTTAGAGTCTGCCTACATGTCTGGAGGACCTGTCTGGGGCAGACATGAAGGGTAACTTTTTCTGTCACTCTCTCTGTCACACACACACACTTCCTGTCCCTGTGTGTTCTGGTCACACAGACACTTCCTGTCCCTGTGTGTTCTGGTCACACAGACACTTCATGTCCCTGTGTTCTGGTCACACAGACACTTCATGTCCCTGTGTGTTCTGGTCACACAGACACTTCCTGTCCCTGTGTGTTCTGGTCACACTTCACACTCCTGTCCCTGTGTTTCTGGTCACACACACTTCCTGTCTCCTGTGTTCTGGTCACACACACACTTCCTGTCCCTGTGTGTTCTGGGTCACACAGACACTTCCTGTCCCTGTGTGTTCTGGTCACACAGACACTTCCTGTCCCTGTGTGTTCTGGGTCACAGACACTTCCTGTCCCTGTGTGTTCTGGTCACACAGACACTTCCTGTCCCTGTGTGTTCTGGTCACACAGACACTTCCTGTCCCTGTGTGTTCTGGTCTAATTGTCAGATCTTTCTGGCCTCATTTTCTAACAGTTACTGTGAACTCTACTGTTCTCTCTCCTCCTCCTCATCTCTTCCTCCTTCTTCCTCTCTCTCTCCTCCTTCATTCCTCTCTCTCCTCTTCATCTCTCTCTCCTCCTCTCATTCATCTCTCTCTCTCTTTCATCTCTCCCTCCCTCTTCATCTCTCTTCATCTCTCTCATTCATTTCCTCTCTCTCCTCATTCATTCCTCTGTCTCCTCTCTTCTCTCCTCTTCTTCCTCTCTCCTCATTCATTCCTCTCTGTCTCTCCTCTCTTTCTCTCTCTCTCTCTCTCTCTCTCTCTCTCTCTATATATATATATATATATATATATATATATATATATATATATATATATATATATATATGTATATATATATATATATATATATATATATATATATATATATATATATATATATTCTCCCCCTTCATTAAAAGAGAAGATGGTGTTCCTCTCTACTTATTTAGATCACTAATGACACTTTAGGAGACTGGGTTTTCCTTTCCTCTTTAAAGATAGCAAGAAACACACACACCCTGAGAGACACACACACACCCTGAGAGACACACACACACACCCTGAGACACACACACCCTGAGACACACACACACACACCCTGAGAGACACACACACCCTGAGAGACACATACATCCTTCCATTTGTCCAATTTGCTTAGGCGTATGTTCTAAAGCAGGATGTTACCAAGCTTTACTAAAATGTTACCAAGCCTTACTAAAATGTTACCAAGCTTTACTAAACTGTTACCACGCTTTACTAAAATGTTACCAAGCCTTACTAAAATGTTACCAAGCCTTACTAAAATGTTACCAAGCCTTACTAAACTGTTACCACGCTTTACTAAAATGTTACCACGCTTTACTAAAATGTTACCAAGCCTTACTAAAATGTTACCAAGCCTTACTAAAATGTTACCACGCTTTACTAAAAATGTTACCAAGCCTTACTAAAATGTTACCAAGCTTTACTAAAATGTTACCAAGCCTTACTAAAATGTTACCACGCCTTACTAAAATGTTACCAAGCTTTACTAAAATGTTACCAAGCTTTACTAAAATGTTACCTAGATACTAGATAACAGCCCTCTCCTCTACACCCCACTGAACTGGTACGAGATGACAGCCCTCTCCTCTCCTTCCTCCCTCCTCCTCCTCCTCCTCTCCTCCTCCTTCCTCTCCACTCCTCCTCCCTCCTCTCCTCTCCTCTCCTCTCCTCTACACCCTCTCCCACACTCCTCCTCCCTCCTCACCCCCTCTCCTCTACACTCCTCTCCCTCTACACTCCTCTCCTCTCCACACTCCTCTACACTCCCTCCTCCTCCTCCACACCCTCTCCTCTACACTCCTCTCCCTCCCCTCTCCTCCTCTCCTCCTCTCTCTCCTCTCCTCCACACTCCTCCCTCCCTCTCACACCTCCCTCCCCTCCCCTCCTCCACACTCCTCTCCCACTCCCTCTACACTCCTTTCCACACTCCTCTCCTCCTCCTCTCCTCTCCTCTACACTCCCCTCCTCCCCTCCTCCTCCTCCTCTCCTCTCCCTCCTCCTCTCCTCTACTCTCCTCTACTCTCCCTCTACTCTCCTCCCCTACCTCCTCTACTCTCCTCTTCCTCTACCTCCTCTCCCTCTTCTCTCCCCCCTCCCTCTCCTTCCCTTTCCCTCCCTTTCCCTCTCCCTCTTCCTCTCCCTCTCCCTCTCCCTCTTCTCTACACTCCAATGGACCCCTGCCTGTCTGCCTCGTAAAACAGATAATGGCTTCATTTACTACTGCTGGGGCACATCATCATCACACACACACCACACACACACGTCCTGATAAGCCTTAGGCATTTTGTCTTATTATCAGAAGAGACACTCACCCTCCCCTCTTCACTCTCCTCCTCTCTCCTGAGTAACTCAATCAAACTCTCCTCATCCTCCTCTCTCTCTCTCTCTCATCCTCTCTCCTGAGTAACTCAATCAAACTTTCCTCATCCCCCTCCTCTCTCTCTCTCTCTCTCTCTCATCCTCTCTCCTGAGTAACTCAATCAAACTTTCCTCATCCCCCTTCTCTCTCTCTTCTCTTTCTCGTCTCTTCTTCCTTCCCTCAGTTCATAAATTGTAGTCCAGACCAGTCCTCTCTAGAATAGGAGTGACTAAACAGGAAAAGAGTGTTATATTGTAGACCAGGAGTGACTAAACAGGAAAAGAGTGTTATATTGTAGTCCAGACCAGACCTCTCTAGAATAGGAGTGACTAAACAGGAACAGTGTGTTATATTGTAGACCAGACCAGACCTCCCTAGAATAGGAGTGACTAAACAGGAACAGTGTGTTATATTGTAGACCAGACCAGACCTCCCGAGAATAGGAGTGACTAAACAGGAACAGTGTTTTATATTGTAGACCAGTCCTCCCGAGAATAGGAGTGACAAAACAGGAACAGTGTTTTATAATGTAGACCAGACCTCCCTAGAATAGGAGTGACTAAACAGGAATAGTGTGTTATATTGTAGACCAGACCAGAGGGAGGAGGACAGGGAGCTGAGGGAGGGGAGAGAGGAGGGGAGAGGGAGGAGGAGAGGGAGGAGGAGGGGGAGAGAGGAGGGGGAGAGGGAGCTGAGGGAGGGGAGAGAGGAGGAGGAGAGGGAGGAGGAGAGGTAGCTGAGGGAGGAGGAGAGGTAGCTGAGGGAGGAGAGGGAGGAGGACAGGGAGCTGAGGGAGGGGAGAGAGGGGAGAGAGGAGGGGAGAGAGGAGAGGGAGGAGGACAGGGAGCTGAGGGAGGGGAGAGAGGAGGGGGAGGGGAGAGAGGAGAGGGAGCTGAGGGAGGGGAGAGGGAGCTGAGGGAGGGGAGAGGGAGCTGAGGGAGGGGAGAGAGGAGAGGAGCTGAGGGAGGGGAGAGAGGAGGGAGGAGGAGGAGCTGAGGGAGGAGAGGAGAGGAGGAGGACAGGGAGCTGAGGGAGGGGAGAGAGGAGAGGGAGGAGGACAGGGAGCTGAGGGAGGGGAGAGAGGAGGGGAGAGAGGAGAGTGAGGGAGCTGAGAGAGGAGAGGGAGAGAGGAGAGGGAGCTGAGGGAGGGGAGAGAGGAGGGGAGAGAGGAGAGGAGGGAGCTGAGGGAGGGGAGAGAGGAGAGGGAGCTGAGGGAGGGGAGGGAGCTGAGGGGAGGACCTGAGGGAGGGGAGAGAGGAGGGGAGAGAGGAGGGGGGAGAGAGGAGAGGGAGGAGGACAGGGAGCTGAGGGAGGGGAGAGGAGAGGGAGGAGGACAGGGAGCTGAGGAGGGGGGAGAGAGGAGAGGGAGGAGGACAGGGAGCTGAGGGAGGGGAGAGAGGAGGGGAGGAGGAGAGGGAGAGAGCTGAGGGAGGGAGAGAGGAGAGGGAGCTCAGGGAGGGGAGAGAGGAGAGGGAGCTGAGGGAGGGGAGAGAGGAGGGAGGAGGGGAGGGAGGAGGACAGGGAGCTGAGGGAGTGGAGAGAGGAGGGAGGAGGGGAGGGAGGAGGACAGGGAGCTGAGGGAGGGGAGAGAGGAGAGGGAGGAGGACAGGGAGCTGAGGGAGGGGAGAGAGGAGGGGAGAGAGGAGAGTGAGGGAGCTGAGAGAGGAGAGGGAGAGAGGAGAGGGAGGAGGAGAGGGGAGAGAGGAGAGGGAGGAGGAGAGGGAGGAGGAGAGGGAGCTGAGGGAGGGGGAGAGAGGAGGGGAGGAGAGTGAGGAGCTGAGGGAGGGGAGAGAGGAGAGGGAGCTGAGGGAGGGGAGGGAGCTGAGGGAGGGAGAGAGAAGGGGGAGAGAGGAGAGGGAGGAGGACAGGGAGCTGAGGGAGGGGAGAGAGGAGGGGGAGAGAGGAGAGGGAGGAGGACAGGGAGCTGAGGAGGGAGAGAGGAGAGGGAGGAGGACAGGGAGCTGAGGGAGGGGAGAGAGGAGGGGAGGGAGGAGAGGGAGGGAGCTGAGGGAGGGGAGAGAGGAGAGGGAGCTCAGGGAGGGGAGAGAGGAGAGGGAGCTGAGGGGAGGGGAGAGAGGAGGTAGGAGGGGAGGGAGCTGGGGGAGAGAGGAGAAGGAGGGAGGGGAGAGAGGAGAGGGAGGAGGAGAGGGAGCTGAGGAGGAGGAGAGGGAGCTGAGGGAGGGGAGAGAGGAGGGGGAGAGAGGAGAGGGAGGAGGACAGGGAGCTGAGGGAGGGGAGAGAGGAGAGGGAGCTGAGGGAGGGGAGAGAGGAGGGAGGAGGGGAGGGAGCTGGGGAGAGAGGAGAGGGAGGGAGGGGAGAGAGGAGAGGAGGAGGAGAGGGAGCTGAGGGAGGAGGAGAGGAGCTGAGGGAGGAGGAGAGAGGAGAGGGAGCTGAGGGAGGGGAGAGAGGAGGGGAGAGAGGAGAGGGAGGAGGACAGGGAGCTGAGGGAGGGGAGAGAGGAGGGGGAGAGAGGAGAGCGAGGCAGCTGAGAGAGGAGAGGGAGAGAGGAGAGGGAGGAGGAGAGGGAGGAGGAGAGGGAGCTGAGGGAGGGGAGAGAGGAGAGGGAGCTGAGGGAGGAGGGAGCTGAGGGAGGGGAGGGACCTGAGGGAGGGGAGAGAGGAGGGGGAGAGAGGAGAGGGAGGAGGACAGGGAGCTGAGGGAGGGGAGAGAGGAGGGGGAGAGAGGAGAGGGAGGAGGACAGGGAGCTGAGGAGGGGGAGAGAGGAGAGGGAGGAGGACAGGAGCTGAGGAGGGGAGGAGGAGAGGAGAGAGCTGAGGGAGGGGAGAGAGGAGAGGGAGCTCAGGGAGGGGAGATAGGAGAGGGAGCTGAGGGAGGGGAGAGAGGAGGGAGGAGGGGAGGGAGGAGGACAGGGAGCTGGGAGGGAGGGAGGAGGGGAGGGAGGAGGACAGGGAGCTGAGGGAGGGGAGAGAGAGGAGAGGGAGGAGGACAGGGAGCTGAGGGAGGGGAGAGAGGAGGGGGAGAGAGGAGAGTGAGGGAGCTGAGAGAGGAGAGGGAGAGAGGAGAGGAGAGAGGAGAGGGAGGAGGAGAGGAGCTGAGGGAGGGGAGAGAGGAGGGGAGGAGAGTGAGGGAGCTGAGGGAGGGGAGAGAGGAGAGGGAGCTGAGGGAGGGGAGAGGGAGCTGAGGGAGGGGAGGGAGCTGAGGGAGGGGAGAGAGGAGGGGGAGAGAGGAGAGGGAGGAGGACAGGGAGCTGAGGGAGGGGAGAGAGGAGGGGGAGAGAGGAGAGGGAGGAGGACAGGGAGCTGAGGAGGGGAGAGAGGAGAGGGAGGAGGACAGGGAGCTGAGGGAGGGGAGAGAGGAGAGGGAGCTCAGGAGGAGAGAGGAGAGGGAGCTGAGGGAGGGGAGAGAGGAGGGAGGAGGGGAGGGAGCTGGGGAGAGAGGAGAGGGAGGGAGGGGAGAGAGGAGAGGGAGCTGAGGGAGGGGAGGGAGAGAGGAGAGGGAGAGGAGAGGGAGCTGAGGGGAGGGGAGAGAGGAGAGGAGGAGGACAGGGAGCTGAGGGGAGGGGAGAGAGGAGGGAGGAGGGAGGGAGCTGGAGGGAGGGGAGAGAGGAGGGGAGAGAGGAGGGGAGAGAGGGAGGAGGAGGAGAGGGAGCTGAGGGAGGGGAGGGAGAGAGGAGAGGGGAGCTGAGGGAGGGGAGAGAGGAGAGGGAGGAGGACAGGGAGCTGAGGGAGGGGAGAGAGGAGGGGGAGGAGGAGAGGGAGGAGCTGAGGGAGGGGAGAGAGGAGAGGGAGCTGAGGGAGGGGAGAGGGAGCTGAGGGAGGGGAGAGGGAGGGAGGAAGAGAGGGAGCTGAGGGAGGGGAGAGAGGAGAGGAGCTGAGGGGGGAGAGAGGAGAGGGAGGAGGACAGGGAGCTGAGGGAGGAGAGAGAGGGAGGAGGAGAGGGAGAGAGAGGAGAGGGAGGAGGACAGGGAGCTGAGGGGGGGAGAGGAGAGGGAGGAGGACAGGGAGCTGAGGGAGGAGAGAGAGGAGGGGGGAGGGAGTATTTTGAGACCACACTTTAAGCATTGAGATCTGTGAAAGTGGATTAAAAGCAGAACCGTATTAATCATGAAGCAATGACTCCCATGTATTTTAGAACCGGAGAGATCTGTCTGCTATGTCTGTCTCTCTCTCTCTCTGTCTGTCTGTCTGTCTGTCTGTCTGTCTGTCTGTCTGTCTGTCTGTCTGTCTGTCTGTTCGTCTGTCTGTCTGCTATGTCTCTCTCTGTCTGACTGCTATGTGTCTCTCTCTGTCTGACTGCTATGTGTCTCTCTCTGTCTGACTGCTATGTGTCTCTCTCTGTCTGACTGCTATGTGTCTCTCTCTGTCTGACTGCTATGTGTCTCTCTCTGTCTGACTGCTATGTGTCTGTGTCTTGGAGAATCTCCCCTAGTTTATCCTACAATACTGGACATGAATACTATTTGAAGTGGAGGTTAAGGCTGACACACCAGGAAGACAGTGGAGGTTAAGGCTGACACACCAGGAAGACAGTGGAGGTTAAGGCTGAGACACCAGGAAGACAGTGGAGGTTAAGGCTGAGACACCAGGAAGACAGTGGAGGTTAAGGCTGAGACACCAGGAAGACAGTGGAGGTTAAGGCTGACACACCAGGAAGACAGTGGAGGTTAAGGCTGAGACACCAGGAAGACAGTGGAGGTTAAGGCTGACACACCAGGAAGACAGTGGAGGTTAAGGCTGACACACCAGGAAGACAGTGGAGGTTAAGGCTGAGACACCAGGAAGACAGTGGAGGTTAAGGCTGACACACCAGGAAGACAGTGGAGGTTAAGGCTGAGACACCAGGAAGACAGTGGAGGTTAAGGCTGACACACCAGGAAGACAGTGGAGGTTAAGGCTGACACACCAGGAAGACAGTGGAGGTTAAGGCTGAGACACCAGGAAGACAGTGGAGGTTAAGGCTGACACACCAGGAAGACAGTGGAGGTTAAGGCTGAGACACCGGGAAGACAGTGGAGGTTAAGGCTGACACACCGGGAAGACAGTGGAGGTTAAGGCTGACACACCGGGAAGACAGTGGAGGTTAAGGCTGACACACCGGGAAGACAGTGGAGGTTAAGGCTGAGACACCGGGAAGACAGTGGAGGTTAAGGCTGACACACCGGGAAGACAGTGGAGGTTAAGGCTGACACACCGGGAAGACAGTGGAGGTTAAGGCTGACACACCGGGAAGACAGTGGAGGTTAAGGCTGAGACACCGGGAAGACAGTGGAGGTTAAGGCTGACACACCGGGAAGACAGTGGAGGTTAAGGCTGAGACACCGGGAAGACAGTGGAGGTTAAGGCTGACACACCGGGAAGACAGTGGAGGTTAAGGCTGACACACCGGGAAGACAGTGGAGGTTAAGGCTGACACACCGGGAAGACAGTGGAGGTTAAGGCTGACACACCGGGAAGACAGTGGAGGTTAAGGCTGACACACCGGGAAGACAGTGGAGGTTAAGGCTGAGACACCAGGAAGACAGTGGAGGTTAAGGCTGAGACACCGGGAAGACAGTGGAGGTTAAGGCTGAGACACCAGGAAGACAGTGGAGGTTAAGGCTGAGACACCAGGAAGACAGTGGAGGTTAAGGCTGAGACACCGGGAAGACAGTGGAGGTTAAGGCTGAGACACCGGGAAGACAGTGGAGGTTAAGGCTGACACACCAGGAAGACAGTGGAGGTTAAGGCTGAGACACCGGGAAGACAGTGGAGGTTAAGGCTGACACACCAGGAAGACAGTGGAGGTTAAGGCTGACACACCAGGAAGACGTGGAGGTTGAGGAGAGAGATCTCTTACTGTCCCGTGGTGGGATGGAGATCTCTTACTGTCCCGTGGTGGGATGGAGATCTCTTACTGTCCCGCGGTGGGATGGAGATCTCTTACTGTCCCGCGGTGGGATGGAGATCTCTTACTGTCCCGCGGTGTGATGGAGATCTCTTACTGTCCCGCGGTGTGATGGAGATCTCTTACTGTCCCGTGGCAGGGATGGAGATCTCTTACTGTCCCGCGGTGGGATGGAGATCTCTTACTGTCCCGTGGGGATGGAGATCTCTTACTGTCCCGTGGTGTGATGGAGATCTCTTACTGTTCCGTGGTGGGATGGAGATCTCTTACTGTCCCGCGGTGGGATGGAGATCTCTTACTGTCCCGCGGTGGGATGGAGATCTCTTACTGTCCCGCGGTGGGATGGAGATCTCTTACTGTCCCGCGGTGGGATGGAGATCTCCTGCTTGTTGCTGTTTACACTGATTCAACATGTGGAATTGTCATGAAAATGAATGTAAAATGATGACCAGTGTCCTGGTAAGATTAAGTTCTGGCGTGTTTCTAAAGCATTTCTCTCTCTCTCTCTCTCTTCCCCCGTCTCTCTCTCTCTCTCTCTCTCTCTCTCTCTCTCTCTCTCTCTCTCTCTCTCTCTCTCTCTCTCTCTCTCTCTCTCTCCTCGTCTCTCTCTCTCTCTCTCTCTCTCTCTCTCTCTCTCTCTCTCTCTCTCTCTCTCTCTCTCTCTCTCTCTCTCTCTCTCTCTCCTCTCTCTCTCTTCTCTTTCTCTCTCTCTTCTCCTCTCTTCCTCTCTATCTCTCTCTCTCTCTCTCTTCCTCTCTTCTCTCTCTCTCTCTCTCTCTCTCTCTTCCCTCCCTCTCTCTCTCTCTCTCTCTCTCTCTTCCCTCCCTCTCTCTCTCTCTCTCTCTCTCTCTTCCCTCCCCTCTCTCTCTCTCTCTCTTCCCTCCCTCTCTCTCTCTCTCTCTTCCCTCCCCTCTCTCTCTCTCTCTCTTCCCTCCCTCTCTCTCTCTCTCTTCCCTCTCTCTCTCTCTCTCTCTCTCTCTTCCCGTCTCTCTCTCTCTCTCTCTCTCTTCCCCGTCTCTCTTCCCCCTCTCTCTCTCTTCCTGTCTCTCTCCAGGGAGACTACAATCCGGTCAAAACCAAAGTCCTCCACTTCAGTCTGAACCCTACGAGCATGGCCAAACAGCAGCGTGTGGAGGAAGTGGAGGCGCTGAGGGCAGAAGTGGAGTGTTTGAGGGAACGCCTCCGCTCACTGCAGACAGGGGGCGCTATCCCTCTTGCTGCTGCTGCAGGAGAGGCCAGCCTCAGTCTGCCTCCCTCACAGGAGGTCCTGGGTAAGAGGAAACGCACAGCTCACTGACAGCTTTTCACTGGTGACGGGCTGTTCTCTCATTCAGGGTTTATGCAAAAACAAAACATTATTTATACAGGAGAACTGGCAAGCCTCTACTTCAGCCTCTCGACCTTCAGCTTCTCGACCTTCATCCTCTTTCTCAACCTTCATCCTCTTTCTCGACCTTCATCTTTGTCATCGCCCCTCTCTGCCGTCGGCCCCTCTCTCTGCCGTCGGCCCCTCTCTCTGCCGTCGGCCCCTCTCTCTGCCGTCGGCCCCTCTCTCTGCCGTCGGCCCCTCTCTCTGCCGTCGGCCCCTCTCTCTGCCGTCGGCCCCTCTCTCTGCCGTCGGCCCCTCTCTCTGCCGTCGGCCCCTCTCTGCCGTCGGCCCCTCTCTCTACCGTCGGCCCCTCTCTCTACCGTCGGCCCCGCTCTGCCGTCGGCCCCTCTCTCTACCGTCGGCCCCTCTCTCTGCCGTCGGCCCCTCTCTCTGCCGTCGGGCCCTCGCTCTACCGCCGGCCCCTCTCTCTGCCGTCGGCCCCCCCTCTCTACCGTCGGCCCCTCTCTCTACCGTCGGCCCCTCTCTCTACCGTCGGCCCCTCTCTCTACCGTCGGCCCCTCTCTCTGCCGTCGGCCCCTCTCTCTGCCGTCGGCCCCTCTCTCTGCCGTCGGCCCCTCTCTCTGCCGTCGGCCCCTCGCTCTACCGTCGGCCCCTCGCTCTACCTCTATTCTTTCTCATGTCTTTCTTTCTATTTCTCCTCTCTCTCCACCTTAATTCTCTGACTGCTCTGGCTATCTAGGTGGACTGCTGTGGCTAGCTAGGTGGACTGCTGTGGCTAGCTAGGTGGACTGCTGTGGCTAGCTAGGTGGACTGCTGTGGCTGGCTAGTGGACTGCTGCGGATGGCTGGCTAGCGGACTGCTGCGGATGGCTGGCCGGCTAGCGGACTGCTGTGGCTAGCTAGGTGGACTGCTGTGGCTAGCTAGTGGACTGCTGTGGCTAGCTAGGCGGACTGCTGTGGCTGGCTAGCGGACTGCTGCGGCTGGCTGGCCGGCTAGCGGACTGCTGCGGATGGCTGGCCGGCTAGCGGACTGCTGCGGATGGCTGGCTGGCTAGCGGACTGCTGCGGCTGGCTGGCTAGCGGACTGCTGCGGCTGGCTGGCTGGCTAGTGGACTGCTGTGGCTGGCTGGCCAGAGAGGACTCGTAGTTTCCTTTGAGGCTTTAAGTGTTCTTACACCGCTTCTGAACGTTCAGCGAGGAAACGGACACGGCAGCGTTGTTGTCACCGTAGCTTGTTACATAACTTCTGAGTGATAGGAAGCACCACCACCAATCAGCCTCCACCACCGCTCGCATGCCTGCCGTTACTATGACAACTAGCGTAGGCGTGTCAGCCAATGACTGCTGCGTGAACACACACATCTGATTTTGGTGGGTTGTATAACATGGTGTTTGGACAGCCAGTATCCCAAAACGGATTTGAGCATTAATGCCTGCAGTGTGAACACGGCTTTAGTTACCCCTGGAGAGAGACTGAAACTCACTGTAGAAATGGGCTGTTTATACACACACAGACACACACAGACACACACAGACACACACACAGACACACACACACAGACACAGACACACACACACACACACACACACAGACACACACACACAGACACAGACACACACACACACACACACACACACACAGACTGAACACAGAAATGGTCTGTTTTAGGGAGAGGGAACGTGAGAGGACCTAGAGAATGAGAAATGGACAGACAGAGGAGAAACAAAGAAAAGTGTGGAGAGGGAAGAATAGGAGAGAGGGAGGACAAGGAGAGAGAGAGGGAGGACAAGGGAGGAGAGAGGGAGGAAGGAAGAGAGGACAAGGAGGAGAGAGGGAGGGAGGAGAGAGGGAGGGAGGACAAGGGAGGAGAGAGGGAGGGAGGAGAGAGAGGACAAGGAGGAGAGAGGGAGGAGAGAGAGGACAAGGGAGGAGAGAGGGAGGAGAGAGAGGACAAGGGAGGAGAGAGGGAGGAGAGAGAGGACAAGGAGGAGAGAGGAGGGAGGAGAGAGGGAGGGAGGACAAGGGAGGAGAGAGGGAGGGAGGAAGAGAGAGGACAAGGGAGGACAGAGGGAGGACAAGGGAGGAGAGAGGGAGGGAAGGAGAGAGGGAAGGGGACAAGGGAGGACATGGGGAGGAGAGGGAGAGAGGGAGGGGAGGAGAGGGAGGACAAGGGAGGAGAGAGGAGGACAAGGGAGGAGAGAGGGAGGAGAGGGAGGAGAGAGGGGAGGAGAGAGGGAGGACAAGGGAGGAGAGAGGGAGGACAAGGAGGAGAGGGGAGGACAAGGAGGAGAGAGGGAGGACAAGGGAGGAGAGAGGGGGACAAGGAGGACAAAGGGAGGAGAGAGAGAGGGAGGACAAGGAGGACAAGGAGGAAGAGGAGACAAGGGAGGAGAAGAGGGAGGACAAGGGAGGAGAGAGAGGAGGACAAAGGGGGAGGAGGGAGGAGAGGAGGACAAGGAGGAGGGAGGAGAGAGAGGGAGGACAAGGGAGGAGAGGGGGACAAGGGAGGAGAGAGGGAGGAGAGGGAGGACAAAGGGAGGAGAGAGGGAGGAGAGAGGGAGGACAAGGGAGGAGAGAGGGGGGACAAGGGAGGAGGAGGAGAGGGAGGACAAGGGAGGAGAGAGGGGGACAAAGGGAGGAGAGAGGGGGACAAGGGAGGAGAGAGGGAGAGAGGGAGGACAAGGGAGGAGGGAGGACAAGGGAGGAGAGAGGGAGGACAAGGGAGGGGAGGAGAGGGAGGAGAGGGAGGACAAGGGAGGACAAAGGGAGGAGAGGGAGGACAAAGGGGAGAGAGGGGGACAAGGGAGGAGAGAGGGAGGAGAGGGAGGACAAGGGGAGAGAGGGAGGACAAGGGGAGGAGAGAGGGAGGAGAGGGAGGACAAGGGAGGAGGACAAGGAGAGGAGAGAGGGAGGGAGAGGGAGGACAAGGGAGGAGAGAGGGAGGACAAGGGAGGAGAGAGAGAGGGAGGGAGGAGGGAGGAGAGAGGGAGAGAGAGACAAGGGAGGAGAGAGGGGGACAAGGGAGGAGAGAGGAGGGGACAAGGGGGAGAGAGAGGGAGACAAGGAGAGAGAGGGGGACAAGGGAGGAGAGAGGGAGGACAAGGGAGGACAAGGAGGAGAGAGGAGGACAAGGGAGGAGAGAGGGGGGACAAGGGAGGAGAGAGGGAGGAGAGGGACAAGGGGAGGAGAGAGGGAGAGAGAGGGAGGACAAGGGGAGGAGAGAGGGGGACAAGGGAGGAGAGAGGGAGGAGGAGGGAGGACAAGGAGAGGGAGAGGAGGACAAAGGGAGGAGAGAGGGAGGACAAGGGAGGAGAGAGGGAGGAGAGGGAGGAGAGGGAGGACAAGGGAGGAGAGAGGGAGGACAAGGGAGGAGAGGGAGGAGGGAGGACAAGGGAGGAGAGAGGGAGGAGAGGGAGGACAAGGGAGGAGGAGAGGGAGGAGAGAGGGAGGACAAGGGAGGGAGAGGGAGGGGGGACAGAGGGAGGAGGGAGGGAGAGGGAGGGGAGGGAGGGAGGAGAGAGGGAGGACAAGGGAGGAGAGAGAGGAGAGAGGGAGGACAAGGGAGGAGAGAGGGGGAGGAGAGAGGGAGGAGAGGGAGGACAAGGGAGGAGAGAGGGGAGGAGAGGGAGAGAGAGGACAAGGGAGAGGGAGGAGAGAGGGAGGACAAGGAGGAGAGAGGAGGACAAGGGAGGAGAGAGAGGACAAGGGAGGACAGAGGGAGGACAAGGGAGGAGAGAGGAGGACAAGGGAGGGAGGAGAGAGGGAGGAGATGGGAGGGAGAGGGAGGACAAGGGAGGAGAGAGACAAGAGAGGAGAGGGAGGAGAAGGGAGGACAAGGGAGGAGGAGAGAGGGAGGAGAGAGGGAGACAAGGGAGAGAGGGAGGAGAGAGGGAGGACAAGGGGAGAGAGGGAGGGAGGAGAGAGGGAGGACAAGGGAGGAGGAGGGAGAGGGAGGACAGGGAGGAGGAGGGAGAGGGAGGAGAGGAGGGGACAACAAGGGAGGACAAGGGAGAGAGGGAGGACAAGGGAGGAGAGAGGAGGACAAGGAGGAGAGAGAGAGGAAGACAAGGAGGACAGGGGAGGACAAGGAGGAGAGAGGAGGGAGGACATGGGAGAGAGAGGGAGGGAGGGAGGGAGGGACAAGGAGGAGAGAGGGAGGAGAGAGGGAGGGAGGACAAGGAGGAGAGAGGGAGGAGAGAGGGAGGACAAGGAGGGAGGAGAGAGGGAGGAGAGAGGGAGGACAAGGGAGGAGAGAGGGAGGACAAGGAGGAGAGAGGGGACAAGGGAGGAGAGAGAGGACAAGGGAGGACAAGGAGGAGAGGAGGACAAGGGAGGGGAGGAGGGAGGACAAGGGAGAAGGAGAGAGGGAGGACAGGGAGGAGAGAGGAGGACAAGGAGGAGAGAGGGGACAAGGGAGGAGAGAGGGAAGACAAGGGAGGAAGAGAGGGAGGACAAGGGAGGGAGGACAAGGAGGACAAGGGAGGAGAGAGAGGGAGGAGAGAGGGAGGACAAGGAGGGAGGACAGGGAGGAGAGAGGGAAGACAAGGGAGGAGAGAGAGGGAGGACAAGGGGAGGAGAGAGGGAAGACAAGGGAGGAGAGAGGGAGGGGAGACAAGGGAGGACAAGGGAGGAGAGGAGGGAGTGGGAGAGGGGAGGACAAGGGAGGAGAGAGGGGAGAGAGGGAAGGGAGGAGAGAGGGAGGACAAGGGAGGAGAGAGGGAGGGAGACAAGGGAGGACAAGGGAGGAGAGGGAGGACAAGGGAGGAGAGAGGGAGGGAGGAGAGAGGACAAGGGAGGAGAGGGAGGAGAGGGAGGACAAGGAGGAGAGAGGGAGGACAAGGGAGGAAGACAAGGAGGGGAAGACAAGGGAGGAGAGAGGGAAGACAAGGGAGGGAGAGAGGGAAGACAAGGAGGAGAGAGGGAGGAGGACAGGGAGGACAAGGGAGAGAGGGAGGACAAGGAGGAGGGAGGGAGGACAGGGAGGAGAGAGGGAGGACAAGGAGGAGAGAGGGAGGACAAGGGAGGAGAGAGGAGGGAGGGAGGACAAGGGAGGAGGAGAGAGGGAGGACAAGGAGGAGGAGGGGAGGACAAGGGGGAGAGAGAGGGAGGACAAGGGAGGACAAGGGAGAGAGGAGGGAGGACAAGGGAGGAGAGAGGGAGGAGGACAAGGAGGAGAGAGGGAGGACAAGGGAGGAGAGAGGAGGACAAGGAGGAGAGAGGGAGGACAAGGAGGAGAGAGGGAGGGAGGGAGGACAAGGAGGACAAGGGAGAGAGGAGGACAAGGGAGGAGGAGGGAGGACAAGGGAGGAGGGGAGGAGGGAGGGAGGACAAGGGGAGGACAAGGAGGAGAGGGAGGAGAGAAGGAGGGAGAGGGAGGACAAGGGAGGGAGGGAGGGAGAGGAGGGAGGAGAGAGGGAGACAAGGGAGGACAAGGGGGAGGAGGAGGAGAGAGGGAAGACAAGGGAGGAGAGAGGGAGGAGGACAAGGGAGGACAAGGGAGAGAGAGGGAGGGAGAGGGAGAGAGAGAGGGAGGACAAGGTAGGAGAGAGGGAGGACAAGGGAGGAGAGAGGAGGACAAGGGGAGGAGAGAGGGAGGGAGAGAGGACAAGGAGGGAGGGGAGGACAAGGGAGGAGAGAGGGAGGACAAAGGAGAGAGGGGAGGGAGGACAAGGGAGGACAAGGGAGGACAAGGGAGGACAAGGGAGGAGAGAGGTAGGACAAGGAGGAGAGAGGGAGGACAAGGGAGGAGAGAGGAAGACAAGGGAGGAGAGAGGAGGGAGGACAAGGGAGAAGGGAGGAGAGAGGACAAGGGAGGAGAGAGGGACAACAAGGGAGGAGAGGAGGACAAGGGAGGAGAGAGAAGGAGGAGAAGACAAGGGAGGAGAGAGGGAAGGAGAGGGAGGAGAGAGGAGGACAAGGGAGGAGAGAGGGAGGACAAGGGAGGAGAGAGGAGGGGAGGAGAGGGAGGACAGGGAGGACAAGGGAGGAGAGAGGGAGGAGAGAGGAGGGGGAGGAGAAGACAAGGGAGGAGAGAGGGAGACAGGGAGGAGAGAGGGAGGACAAGGGAGGAGAGAGGGGAGGACAGAGGGAGGAGAGAGGGAGGGAGAGAGAGGGAGGACAGAGAGGGAGGACAAGGGAGGAGAGGGAGGACAAGGGAGGAGAGAGGGAGGAGAGAGGGAGGACAAGGGGAGAGAGGGAGGACAAAAGAGAGGGAGGACAAGGGAGGAGAGAGGGAGGACAAGGAGGACAAGGGAGAGAGGGAGAGGGAGGAGAGAGGACAAGGGAGGGAGGAGAGAGGGAAGACAAGGGAGGAGAGAGGGAGGAGAAGGAGGAGAGAGGGAAGGACAAGGGAGGAAAGAGAGGGAGGAGGAGGGAGACAAGGGAGGAGAGGGAGGGAGAGAAGACAAGGGAGGAGAGGGAGACAAGGAGGGAGAGGGAGGACAAGGGAGGAGAGAGGGAGGACAAGGGAGGAGGGGAGGAGGAGGACATGGGAGAGGAGGACAAGGGAGGAGAGGGAGAGGACAAGGGAGAATAAGGAGAGAGGGGAGGACAAGGGGAGGAGAGAGGAGGACAAGGGAGGAGAGGGGAGGACAAGGGAGGAGAGAGGAAGACAAGGGGAGGAGAGGGAGGACAAGGGAGGAGGGAGGGAGGACAAGGGAGGAGAGAGGGAGGACAAGGGAGAGAGGGAGGGAGGACAAGGGAGGGAGAGGAGGAGGAGAGAGAGGGAGGACAAGGGGAGGGAGGACAAGGGAGGAGAGAGGGAAGACAAGGGAGGAGAGAGGGAAGACAAGGGAGGAGAGAGGGAAGACAAGGGAGGAGAGAGGGAAGACAAGGGAGGACAAGGAGGAGAGGGAGGACAAGGGAGGACAGAGGGAGGACAAGGGGAGGAGAGAGGGAAGACAAGGGAGGAGAGAGGGAGGACAAGGGAGGAGAGAGGGAGGGAGTGACAAGGGAGGACAAGGGAGGAGAGGAGGGGAGGGAGGGAGGACAAGGGAGGGAGACAGGGAGGGAGGACAGAGGGAGGACAAGGAGGAGAGAGGGAGGACAAGGGAGGAGAGAGGGAGGACAAGGGAGGAGAGAGGGAAGACAAGGGAGGAGAGAGGGAAGACAAGGGAGGAGAGAGGGAAGACAAGGGAGGAGAGAGGGAAGACAAGGAGGAGAGAGAGGGAGGACAAGGGAGGACAAGGGAGGAGAGGGAGGACAAGGGAGGGAGGAGAGGGAGGAGAGGGGAGGACAAGGGAGGAGAGAGGGGAGGACAAGGGGAGGAGAGAGAGGGAGAGACAGGGAGGACAAGGGAGGAGAGGGAGGACAAGGGAGGAGAGAGGGAGGGACAAGGGGAGGAGAGAGGGAAGAGGGAGGGAGGACAAGAGGAGGGAGGAGGACAAGGGAGGGAGAGGGAGGACAAGGGAGGAGAGAGGGAGGACAAGGAGGAGAGAGGGAAGACAAGGGAGGAGAGGGAGGACAAGGGAGGAGAGAGGGAGGGAGGACAAGGGAGGACAAGGGGAGGAGAGGGAGGACAAGGGAGGGAGAGAGGGAGGACAAGGGAGGAGAGAGGGAGGGAGGACAAGGGAGGACAAGGGAGGAGAGGGAGGACAAGGGAGGAGAGAGGAGGACAAGGGGAGGAGAGAGGGAAGACAAGGGAGGAGAGAGGGAGGGACAAGGGAGGAGAGAGGGAAGGGACAAGGGAGGACAGAGGGAGGACAAGGGAGGGAGAGAGGGAGGACAAAGGGAGGACAAGGAGGAGAGGGAGGACAAGGGAGGAGAGAGGGAGGACAAGGGAGGAGAGAGGGAGGACAAGGGAGGAGAGAGGGGAGACAAGGGAGGAGAGAGGGAGGGAGGACAAGGGAGGACAAGGGAGGAGAGAGGGAGGACAAGGGGAGGAGAGAGGGAGGGAGGACAAGGGAGGACAAGGGAGGAGAGGGAGGACAAGGAGGAGAGAGGGAGGACAAGGGGAGGGAGAGAGGGAGGACAAGGGAGGAGAGAGGGAAGACAAGAGAGAGGGAGGGAGGACAAGGGAGGACAAGGGAGGAGAGGGAGGACAAGGGAGGAGAGAGAGGGAGGACAAGGGAGGGAGGGAGGAGGAGAGGAGGAGAGAGGGAGGACAAGGGAGGAGAGGGAGGAGGGAGGGAGGGAGAGAGGGAGGACAAGGGAGGAGAGAGGGAGGACAAGGGGAGGGAGAGGGAGGGGAGGACAAGGGAGGACAAGGGAGGAGAGGGAGGGAGGGAGGACAAGGGAGGACAAGGGAGGAGAGAGGGAGGACAAGGGAGGAGAGAGGGAGGACAAGGAGGAGAGGGAGGACAAGGGAGGAGAGAGGGAAGATAAGGGAGGAGAGAGGGAGGGAGGACAAGGGGAGGACAAGGGAGGAGAGGGAGGACAAGGAGGAGAGAGGGAGGACAAGGGAGGAGAGAGGGGAGGACAAGGGAGGAGAGAGGGAGGACAAGGGAGGAGAGAGGGAGGAGGACAAGGGAGGAGAGGGAGGACAAGGAGGACAAGGGAGGAGAGGAGGGAGACAAGGGAGGAGAGAGGGAGGAGGGAGGACAAGGAGGACAAGGGGAGAGAGGGAAGACAAGGGAGGAGAGAGGGAAGACAAGGAGGAGAGAGGGAAGACAAGAGAGGAGGGAGGACAAGGGAGGAGAAGACAAGGGAGGAGAGAGGGAAGACAAGGAGGAGGAGGGAAGACAAGGGAGGAGAGAGGGAGGACAAGGGAGAGACACAAGGGAGGACAAGGGAGGGAGAGGGAGGACAAGGGAGGAGAGAGGGAGGACAAGGGGGGAGGAGAGGGAGGGAGGACAAGTGGGAGGACAGAGGGAGGAGAGGGAGGACAAGGGAGGAGAGAGAGAGGAGGACAAGGGAGGAGAGAGGGAGGACAAGGGGAGAGAGGAGGAGGACAAGGGAGGAGAGAGGAGGAGGACAAGGGGAGGACAAGGGAGGAGAGGGAGGACAAGGAGGAGAGAGGGGAGGACAAGGGAGGAGAGAGGAGGGAGAGACAGGAGGGAGGACAAGGGAGGACAGGGAGGACAAGGGAGGAGAGAGGGAGGACAAGGGAGGAGAGAGGAGGACAAG
>NW_026289306.1:0-3837 GCF_023373465.1 Oncorhynchus keta
AGAATGGTGTCGTCTGCGTAGAGGTGGATCAGGGAATCGCCCGCAGCAAGAGCAACATCATTGATATATACAGAGAAAAGAGTCGGCCCGAGAATTGAACCCTGTGGCACCCCCATAGAGACTGCCAGAGGACCGGACAGCATGCCCTCTGATTTGACACACTGAACTCTGTCTGCAAAGTAATTGGTGAACCAGGCAAGGCAGTCATCCGAAAACCGAGGCTGTTGAGTCTGCCGATAAGAATTTGGTGATTGACAGAGTCGAAAGCCTTGGCGAGGTCGATGAAGACGGCTGCACAGTACTGTCTTTTATCGATGGCGGTTATGATATCATTTAGTACCTTGAGTGTGGCTGAGGTGCACCCGTGACCGGCTCGGAAACCAGATTGCACAGCGGAGAAGGTACGGTGGGATTCGAGATGGTCAGTGACCTGTTTGTTGACTTGGCTTTCGAAGACCTTAGATAGGCAGGGCAGGATGGATATAGGTCTATAGCAGTTTGGGTCCAGGGTGTCTCCCTTTGAAGAGGGGGATGACTGCGGCAGCTTTCCAATCCTTGGGGATCTCAGACGATATGAAAGAGAGGTTGAACAGGCTGGTAATAGGGGTTGCGACAATGGCGGCAGATAGTTTCAGAAATAGCGGGTCCAGATTGTCAAGCCCAGCTGATTTGTACGGGTCCAGGTTTTGCAGCTCTTTCAGAACATCTGCTATCTGGATTTGGGTAAAGGAGAACCTGGAGAGGCTTGGGTGAGGAACTACGGGGGGCGGAGCTGTTGGCCGAGGTTGGAGTAGCCAGGCGGAAGGCATGGCCAGCCGTTGAGAAGTGCTTATTGAAGTTTTCGATAATCATGGATTTATCGGTGGAGACCGTGTTTCCTAGCCTCAGTGCAGTGGGCAGCTGGGAGGAGGTGCTCTTGTTCTCCATGGACTTCACAGTGTCCCAGAACTTTTTGGAGTTGGAGCTACAGGATGCAAACTTCTGCCTGAAGAAGCTGGCCTTAGCTTTCCTGACTGACTGCGTAGTATTGGTTCCTGACTTCCCTGAACAGTTGCATATCACGGGGGCTATTCGATGCTATTGCAGTCCGCCACAGGATGTTTTTGTGCTGGTCGAGGGCAGTCAGGTCTGGAGTGAACCAAGGGCTGTATCTGTTCTTGGTTCTGCATTTTTGAACGGAGCATGCTTATCCAAAATGGTGAGGAAGTTACTTTTAAAGAATGACCAGGCATCCTCAACTGACGGGATGAGGTCAATGTCCTTCCAGGATACACGGGCCAGGTCGATTAGAAAGGCCTGCTCACAGAAGTGTTTTAGGGAGCGTTTGACAGTGATGAGGGGTGGTCGTTTGACTGCGGCTCCGTGGCGGATACAGGCGATGAGGCAGTGATCGCTGAGATCCTGGTTGAAGACAGCGGAGGTATATTTGGAGGGCCAGTTGGTCAGGATGACGTCTATGAGGGTGCCCTTGTTTACAGAGTTAGGGTTGTACCTGGTGGGTTCCTTGATGATTATGAGATTGAGGGCATCTAGCTTAGATTGTAGGACTGCCGGGTGTTAAGCATATCCCAGTTTAGGTCACCAACAGAACAAACTCTGAAGCTAGATGAAGATCAATTCACAAATGGTGTCCAGGGCACAGCTGGGAGCTGACGGGGGTCGGTAGCAGGCGGCAACAGTGAGACTTGTTTCTGGAGAGAGTAATTTTCAAAATTAGTGGTTCAAACTGTTTGGGTATGGACCTGAAAGTATGACATTACTTTTGCAGGCTATCTCTGCAGTAGACTGCGACTCCGCCCCTTTGGCAGTTCTATCTTGACGGAAGATGTTATAGTTGGGTATGGAAATCTCTTGAATTTTTGGTGGCCTTCCTGAGCCAGGATTCAGACACGGTAAAGGACATCAGGGTTAGCAGAGTGTGCTAAAGCAGTGAGTAAAACAAACTTAGGAGGAGGCTTCTGATGTTGACATGCATAAACCAAGACTTTTCGATCACAGAAGTCAACAAATGAGGGTACCTGGGGACATGCAGGGCCTGGGTTTACCTCCACATCACCCGCGGAACAGAGAAGGAGTAGTATGAGGGAAGCGGCTAAAGGCTATCAAAACTGGTCGCCTAGAGCGTTGGGGGCAGAGGATAAGAGGAGCAGGTTTCTGGGCATGGTAGAATATATATTCAGGGCATAATGCGCAGACAGGGTATGGTGGGGCATGGCACAGCGGAGGTAAGCCCAGGCACTGGGTGATGATGGAGAGAGGTTGTATCTCTGACATGCTGGTTGTAATGGGTGAGGTCACCCGCATGTGTGGGGGTGGGACAAAGGATAAATAGGTATGCAGAGTGGATCTAGGGGCTCCATTGTGAACTAAAACAATGATAACTAACCTGGAACAACAGTATACAAGGCATATTGACATTTGGGAGAGACATACAGCGAGGCATACAGTAATCATAGGTGTTGAATTGGGAAAGCTAGCTAAAACAGTAGGCGAGGCTAATCAGCTAGCACAACAAACAGCAGGTAAAATGGCGTTGACTAGGCAACTGGGCCGACAGATAAAACAAACAAGCAGAATGGAGTACCGTGATTAATGGACAGTCCAGCGTGCGTCAGCTATGTAGCCAAGAGATCAGTGTCCAGGGGGCAGCGGTGGATGGGCAGGGAAGCTGGGCTGGCGAGTGTTATCCAGGTTTATTTTTTTTTTTTAAACTAACAATGACTAAATAGCTTGTAGCTAGTTAGCTGGTTAGCGTCTGGAGGTTCTTGAGTGTGTCATAAAAATAAAATAAAATTAAAAGTGATAGCGATTCCGTATCACAGTGGGTGAGGCAGGTTTCCGGAAGGTATAAACAAAATAAAAATCAAAGAGAGATAGAAAGTAAATGGGTTCAGAGTGTTTGGGATGCAGTGAGTCAGATGGTTAGCAGGCCTGTGCTAACAAGCTAACAGTTCGTAGGCCCGGGCTAGACAAGCTAGCCGTTAGCAGGCCGAATTAGCAAGCAGGGAGATAGCGAGGGCTAGAGAGCTAACCTTTGGGGGACGTCGCGATGGGGTGAGTCTGTTTATTCGTCTTCTTGCGGTGATATCGACAGACCGGTCGTGGGCCCGGGTAATTGTAGCCCAGGAGTATGCTACAGGAGCTCTAGTACGCTGGGTGAGCTGGAGACACAGCGTTTCAGAAAGCTCGCGGGCCTTGGCCAGCAGATGGATCTTTGGCGATGTCGCAACGAAAAAGCCTGTTGAGACCACCTCGGACGATTATGTCGGCGGACCAGTCGTGATGGATCGGCGGGGCTCCGTGTCGGCAGTAAAGGGTCCAGGCCAATTGGCAAAAGAGGTATTGTAGTTGGGCCTCTTCGGCTAGTCGGGAGATGGGCTTAGCTCAAGGCTAACTGTAGCTTGTTTTGGGACAGAGACGTTAGCCAGGAGTAGCCACTCGGATTGCAGCTAGCTAGTTGCGATGATCCGGTGTAAAGGTTCAGAGCTTGCGGTAGGAATCCGGAGATGGTAGAGAAAGAGCAGTCTGATATGCTCTGGGTTGATGTCGCGCTGGTGTCCTAGTTAGCTTAGAAGACCGCTAGCAATGGCTAACTGAGTACGAGCTAGTAGCTAGTTAGTTGGCTAGCTTCTGATGGTGGTTCCGGTTCTAAAGTAAAGTATAGAAAAAGCAGATCTGTACCACATTGGGTGATGCGGGTTGCAGGAGAGTATATTCAGCTCTAGTTTGAAAGTGAGATTAAAATATGTACGAAATATATACAGAAAAAAAACGAAGAAAACTATATTTACACTAGACAGGACGGGACAAGACAAAACACGCCCGACTGCTACGCCA
>NW_026289307.1:0-2748 GCF_023373465.1 Oncorhynchus keta
CCTTAACAACACTATCAACAAGGCAGGTCTTAGTTTCTACCTTAACAACACTATCAACGAGGCAGGTCCTACATGCCCTAGTTTCTACCTTCTTAACAACACTATCAACAAGGCAGGTCCTAGTTTCTACCTTCTTAACAACACTATCAACAAGGCAGGTCCTAGTTTCTACCTTCTTAACAACACTATCAACAAGGCAGGTCCTAGTTTCTACCTTAACAACACTATCAACAAGGCAGGTCCTACAGGCCCTAGTTTCTACCTTCTTAACAACACTATCAACAAGGCAGGCCCTAGTTTCTACCTTAACAACACTATCAACAAGGCAGGTCCTACAGGCCCTAGTTTCTACCTTAACAACACTATCAACAAGGCAGGTCCTACAGGCCCTAGTTTCTACCTTCTTAACAACACTATCAACAAGGCAGGTCCTACAGGCCCTAGTTTCTACCTTCTTAACAACACTATCAATAAGGCAGGTCCTACAGGCCCTAGTTTCTACTTTCTTAACAACACTATCAATGGTAGGTCCAGGCCCAGTTTTTACCTTCTAACAACACTATCAACAAGGCAGGTCCTACAGGCCCTATTTTCTACCTTCTTAACAACACTCAACAAGGCAGGTCCTGAGCAGTGGCCTCAGTTTCTACCTTTCTGTCAAATACTATCAACAAGGCAGATCCTACAGGGCCCTAGTTTTGTCTCACCTGGACTACTGTTCAGTTGTGTGGTCAGGTTCCACAAAAAGTTGCAAATGGCTCAGAAAATTACAAATGGCTCAGAACAGAGCAGCACCCTTGGATGTACACAGATCTAATATTAATAATATTCATGTCAATCTCTCCTGGCTCAAAGTGGAGGAGAGAATGACTTCATCGCTACTTGTATTTATGAGAAGTGTTGACATGCTGAATGCACCGAGCTGTCTGTTTTTAAACTACTGGCACACAGCTTGGACACCCATGCACACTCCACAAGACATGCCACCAGAGGTCTCTTCACAGTCCCCAAGTCCAGAACAGACTATGGGAGGCACAGCCCTACATGGAACTCTATTCCACATCAGGTGACTGATGCAAGCAGTAAAATGAGATTTAAAAAAACAGATGAACTGGAACAGGGGGGACTGTGAAGCAACACAAACATGCGATAACAACAACCACAACTCAACCTCTAAGTGGTCGACAGTCCCATTCTAACCATTTAGTACCATTCTAACCCTTCTCACTCCTCTCTCTCTCAGATTACCCATACTGCCTTGCGGGAAAGGAGCTGAGGGGTGTGGTCAAAGCTTTGATTGGTCGCTGCAACGAGAGTCTACAGGACTTCTATGACCACTGTGTTTACACCATGCTGAGAGAACTGGACAAACAGACAGGTGAGAGAACTGGACAAACGGACAGGTGGGAGAACTGGACAAACGGACAGGTGGGAGAACTGGACAAACGGACAGGTGGGAGAACTGGACAAACGGACAGGTGGGAGAACTGGACAAACGGACAGGTGGGAGAACTGGACAAACGGACAGGTGGGAGAACTGGACAAACGGACAGGTGGGGGAACTGGACAAACGGACAGGTGGGGGAACTGGACAAACGGACAGGTGCACCACACCCAGATATATATTTAGAGAGATATAATTATATCCATAGATATAGATAGTTCATTGTTCATTCAGTATTATTGCAAAAATGTATGTCTATGTATATGTGTGTGTATGTATATGTGTGTGTATGTCCATCCATGAGTCTACATATTCCGTATTTTATCTAAGGGGTGGCATCCATGAGTCTACATATTCCGTATTTTATCTAACGGGCGGCATCCATGAGTCTACATATTCCGTATTTTATCTAACGGGCGGCATCCATGAGTCTACATATTCCGTATTTTATCTAACGGGCGGCATCCATGAGTCTACATATTCCGTATTTTATCTAACGGGTGGCATCCATGAGTCTACATATTCCGTATTTTATCTAACGGGCGGCATCCATGAGTCTACATATTCCGTATTTTATCTAACGGGTGGCATCCATGAGTCTACATATTCCGTATTTTATCTAACGGGCGGCATCCATGAGTCTACATATTCCGTATTTTATCTAACGGGCGGCATCCATGAGTCTACATATTCCGTATTTTATCTAACGGGCGGCATCCATGAGTCTACATATTCCGTATTTTATCTAACGGGCGGCATCCATGAGTCTACATATTCCGTATTTTATCTAACGGGCGGCATCCATGAGTCTACATATTCCGTATTTTATCTAACGGGCGGCATCCATGAGTCTACATATTCCGTATTTTATCTAACGGGCGGCATCCATGAGTCTACATATTCCGTATTTTATCTAACGGGCGGCATCCATGAGTCTACATATTCCGTATTTTATCTAACGGGCGGCATCCATGAGTCTACATATTCCGTATTTTATCTAACGGGCGGCATCCATGAGTCTACATATTCCGTATTTTATCTAACGGGCGGCATCCATGAGTCTACATATTCCGTATTTTATCTAACGGGCGGCATCCATGAGTCTACATATTCCGTATTTTATCTAACGGGCGGCATCCATGAGTCTACATATTCCGTATTTTATCTAACGGGCGGCATCCATGAGTCTACATATTCCGTATTTTATCTAACGGGCGGCATCCATGAGTCTACATATTCCGTATTTTATCTAACGGGCGGCATCCATGAGTCTACATATTCCGTATTTTATCTAACGGGCGGCA
>NW_026289308.1:0-7500 GCF_023373465.1 Oncorhynchus keta
GAGAGAGAGACTTAAGGAAAAAGGACGACAGACAGAGACAGAGGGGAGAGAAACAGACAGAAAAAGGATAGAGAGAAGGATGAGAGAGAGAGGGGGGATGAGAGAGAGAGAGAGAGAGAGAGAGAGAGAGAGAGAGAGAGAGAGAGAGAGAGAGAGAGAGAGAGAGAGAGAGAGAGAGAGAGAGAGAGAGAGAGGGTGGGGTAACAATAAGAGATAGAGGAAATCATTACAGTTGATGGGGACGTGAGCGAAGCTCAAGCAGCTCAATAACAGCATTGTTTGTTCCCACGGAAGATCCGCTTTTAAAAGAATGCAACCAGTGCAAGAGGCTCTCTGTTTCTCTTTCCACACTCTTCCCCTCCTTCCCCAACCTTCACTCCAAAAAAAACCCATATCCTCTCCTCTTCCTCACGTATCGACAAAATATGCGTCACTTTTCTCGGCCGCTAATGTTTTCAACATCGCTTTAAAAAGCAAAAGCAAAACCAGTATAGAACTTGTGAATAAAGTCAACGTTTAAAAATAACATGCAGACATTAATTATACATGTGTTATTTTACACTGTAGGGTATGGAGAACACACACACACACACACTCAGGCACGCACACACACACTCACACTCACACTCAGGCACGCACACGCACACACACACACACACACACACACACACACACACACACACACACACACACACACACACACACTCACACACACGCACACGCACAGCACACCACACCACACCACACCACACCTCACACACGGATCCATTAATCTGCCAAACACATAAATGCATATAATTATATTGTCCTTCTCATTCATCAGCCAAAAACAACATGAACACACAATTCATCCATCAGCCATAAACACATTGTTCATCCATCAGCCATAAACACATTGTTCATCCATCAGCCATAAACACATTGTTCATCCATCAGCCATAAACACATTGTTCATTCATCAGCCATAAACACATTGTTCATCCATCAACCATAAACACATTGTTCATCCATCAGCCATAAACACATTGTTCATCCATCAGCCATAAACACATTGTTCATCCATCAGCCATAAACACATTGTTCATCCATCAGCCATAAACACATTGTTCATCCATCAGCCATAAACACATTGTTCATCCATCAGCCATAAACACATTGTTCATCCATCAGCCATAAACACATTGTTCATTCATCAGCCATAAACACATTGTTCATCCATCAGCCACAAACACAAACACATTGTTCATCCATCAGCCATAAACACATTGTTCATCCATCAGCCATAAACACAAACACATTGTTCATTCATCAGCCATAAACACAAACACATTGTTCATCCATCAGCCATTAACACATTGTTCATCTATCAGCCATAAACACATTGTTCATCCATCAGCCATAAACACAAACACATTGTTCATTCATCAGCCATAAACACAAACACATTGTTCATCCATCAGCCATAAACACAAACACATTGTTCATCCATCAGCCATAAACACATTGTTCATCCATCAGCCATAAACACATTGTTCATCCATCAGCCATAAACACATTGTTCCTCCATCAGCCATAAACACATTGTTCATCCATCAGCCTTAAACACATTGTTCATCCATCAGCCATAAACACATTGTTCATCCATCAGCCATAAACACATTGTTCATCCATCAGCCATAAACACATTGTTCATCCATCAGCCATAAACACATTGTTCATCCATCAGCCATAAACACATTGTTCATCCATCAGCCATAAACAAAGAAACACACATTGTTCTATTGTCCTTCTATTTCACTCTTGCCTTGATCATTTACATTATATTCAGTAGAGGTCATTGACATGGCAAGTTTAAAATGACTAAACAGCACATTGTCAAAGTACACGTACAGTATACTGATGATGCATCATCATCATCATCATCATCATCATCATCATCATCATCATCATCATCATCATCATCATCAGTTTCATCACTATCACCATCATCACCATCATCATCATCATCATCATCAGTATCATCACTATCACCATCATCATCATCATCAGTATCATCACTATCATCACCATCATCACCACCACCATCACTATCATCACCATCATCACCACCACCATCACTATCATCACCATCATCATCACCATCACCACCACCATCATCACCATCATCATCATCATCATCATCACCATCATCATCACCATCACCATCATCATCATCATCATCATCATCATCATCACCATCATCACCATCACAATCACCAGCATCACCATCATCACCATCATCACCATCATCATCATCATCATCATCATCATCATCATCATCATCATCACCATCATCATCGCCATCATCATCACCAACACCATCATCATCATCACCATCACCATCATCATCATCACCATCACAATCACCAGCATCACCATCATCACCATCATCATCATCATCATCATCATCATCATCATCATCATCATCACCACCATCACCATCATCATCATCATCACCACCATCACCATCATCATCACCACCATCACCATCATCACCATCACCATCACCATCATCACCATCACCATCACCACCATCATCATCACCATCATCATCACCATCATCATCACCATCATCACCATCACCAGCATCATCATCACCAGCATCACCATCATCATCACCAGCATCATCATCACCAGCATCATCATCACCAGCATCACCATCACCAGCATCATCATCACCAGCATCACCATCATCATCACCATCATATCATCAGCATCATCATCATCATCATCTTCATCATCAGCATCACCATCATCATCATCACCAGCATCACCATCATCATCACCATCATATCATCAGCATCATCATCATCATCATCTTCATCATCAGCATCACCATCATCATCACCATCATCATCATCATCACCATCATCACCATCACCATCACCACCATCATCATCACCATCATCATCACCATCATCACCAGCATCATCATCACCAGCATCACCATCATCATCACCATCATATCATCAGCATCACCATCACCATCATCATCATCACCAGCATCACCATCATCATCACCATCAGCATCACCATCATCACCATCATCACCATCACCAGCATCATCATCACCAGCATCACCATCATCATCATCATCACCATCAGCATCACCATCATCACCATCACCAGCATCATCATCATCATCATCACCATCACCATCATCATCACCATCATCACCATCATCATCATCATCACCATCACCATCATCACCATCATCATCACCACCATCACCATCATATCATCAGCATCATCATCATCATCATCATCATCATCATCATCATCTTCATCATCAGCATCATCACCATCATCATCACCTTCATCATCATCATCATCATCATCATCATCATCATCATCACTATAATCACCATCATCACCATCATCATCACTATCATCACCATCATCACCATCACCAGCATCATCATCACCAGCATCACCATCATCATCACCAGCATCATCATCATCATCATCACCATCATCACCATCACCATCATCATCATCACCATCATCATCATCATCATCACCATCATCACCACCGCCATCACCATCACCATCATCATCACCATCATATCATCAGCATCATCATCATCATCATCACCATCATCATCATCATCTTCATCATCATCACCATCATCTTCATCTTCATCATCATCTTCATCATCATCACCATCACCATCATCTTCATCATCAGCATCACCATCATCATCACCATCATCATCATCATCATCATCATCATCAATATCATCACCATCACCATCATCACTATCATCATCATCACCATCATCACATCATCATCATCATCATCATCATCATCATCATCATCATCATCACCATCACCACCATCACTATCATCACTATCATCATCATCATCATCATCATCATCATCACATCATCATCACCATCACCATCACCATCATCACCATCATCATCATCATCACCATCATCATCACCATCATCATCATCATCTTCATCATCATCACCATCATCTTCATCTTCATCATCATCTTCATCATCATCACCATCACCATCATCAGCATCATCATCGTCATCATCGTCATCGTCATCGTCATCACCATCATCATCACCATCATCATCACCATCATCACCATCATCATCATCATCATCGTCATCGTCATCATCGTCATCGCCATCGTCATCATCATCATCAATAATCAACCGATACACTAGAACACGACACTAACACAAGGCAGACTGCCGATACACTAGAACAAAACACTAACACAAGGCAGAACACAGATACACTAGAACACGACACTAACACAAGGCAGACTGCCGATACACTCGAACACGACACTAACACAAGGCAGACTGCCGATACACTAGACCACGACACTAACACAAGGCAGACTGCCGATACACTAGAACACGCCACTAACACAAGGCAGAACACCGATACACTAGAACACGACACTAACACAAGGCAGACTGCCGATACACTAGAACACGCCACTAACACAAGGCAGAACACCGATACACTAGAACATGACACTAACACAAGGCAGAACCCCGATACACTAGAACACGACACTAACACAAGGCAGACTGCCGATACACTAGAACACGACACTAACACAAGGCAGAACACCGATACACTAGAACACGACACTAACACAAGGCAGAACATAGATACACTAGAACACGACACTAACACAAGGCAGAACATAGATACACTAGAACACGACACTAACACAAGGCAGAACGCCGATACACTAGAACAGACACTAACACAAGGCAGAACGCCGATACACTAGACCACGACACTAACACAAGGCAGACGCCGATACACTAGACCACGACACTAACACAAGGCAGACTGCCGATACACTAGAACACGACACTAACACAAGGCAGAACAACACTAGAACCGACATAACACAAGGCACTAGAACACGACACTAACACAAGGCAGAACGCCGATACACTAGAACACGACACTAACACAAGGCAGAACACCGATACACTAGAACACGACACTAACACAATGCAGACTGCCGATACACTAGAACACGACACTAACACAAGGCAGACTGCCGATACACTAGAACACGACACTAACACAAGGCAGAACGCGACACACTAGAACACGACACTAACACAAGGCAGAAGATACACTAGAACACGATACACAAGGCAGACTGCCGACACTAGAACACTACACTAACACAAGGCAGAACCGATACACTAGAACACGACACTAACACAAGGCAGACTGCCGATACACTAGAACACGACACTAACACAAGGCAGAACCCCGATACACTAGAACACGACACTAACACAAGGCAGACTGCCGATACACTAGAACACGACACTAACACAAGGCAGACCCCGATACACTAGAACACGACACTAACACAAGGCAGACTGCCGATACACTAGAACACGACACTAACACAAGGCAGAACGCCGATACACTAGAACACGACACTAACACAAGGCAGAACATAGATACACTAGAACACGACACTAACACAAGGCAGAACCCCGATAGACAAGAACAACCAACTGGTGAGTGAACCTGGGAGAGTGATGTGTAAAGGTGGAGGAAAAAGATGAAGGTAATGGAGGTGTGAATCATAATGATGTGGTACACGTAATGGTGACTTCCACGTCGTACCACAGGAAGGGGAGGAGCAGACGTGACAGTACATTTTCGTTAACTGTTAATTAACTGTTGATTTTTCATCAACTCAACTCAACTTCTCTTTTTGTTTGTTTGTGTTTGTTTTTGTTTTACGGCGAAGACGACAGATAAGAGATTAACTGAGGTGGAGGTAAAACTGTTTACAATTGACAATAATAATAATAATAATAATAATAACAAACCTGGGTTTTCCTACATATTGTATTGTATCTATCTACTTCTACAATGCACAGATATCCACTTGTACGGTCAGTGTCCTTGAAACACTTTTACAACTGAACAGACATATATTTTACGTGGAGGTAAACACATGTTGTTTTTGATAATGTTACGGTTTTGTTCTGGTGAAAGAGAGGAGGACCAAAATGCAGCGTGGTTATCTTTATACATCTTTAATGAAAGATGAAAATACGAACAATTTACAAAACAAGAAACGTGAAAAAAACTATAACGGTTGTAAACAGACATATATTTTATATGGAGGTAAACATATGTTGTTTTTGATAATGGTTGTAAAACATACATATATTTTATATGGTCGTAAAGAAACATTTATTTTTATGGTGGTAAATTAAAATATGTATTTTTATACGGGCAGTTCTGTAAATAAATGACCTATACTTTGTAACCTATAACAGTAACCTTGTTTGGACAAAGCTTGACTGATCGCTGATCTATTGTACTACACTCACAGTAGAAACAGTATTGTATTGTACTCATACATCTCTGTCTGTTCTCCAGTGTTAACAGGACAGTAGAAACAGTATGTATTGTACTCATACATCTCTGTCTGTTCCCCAGTGTTAACAGGACAGTAGAAACAGTATTGTATTGTACTCATACATCTCTGTCTGTTCTCCAGTGTTAACAGGACAGTAGAAACAGTATGTATTGTACTCATACATCTCTGTCTGTTCTCCAGTGTTAACAGGCCAGTAGAAACAGTATTGTATTGTACTCATACATCTCTGTCTGTTCTCCAGTGTTAACAGGACAGTAGAAACAGTATTGTATTGTACTCATACATCTCTGTCTGTTCTCCAGTGTTAACAGGACAGTAGAAACAGTATGTATTGTACTCATACATCTCTGTCTGTTCACCAGTGTTAACAGGACAGTAGAAACAGTATTGTACTCATACATCTCTGTCTATTCACCAGTGTTAACAGGACAGTAGAAACAGTATGTATTGTACTCATACATCTCTGTCTGTTCACCAGTGTTAACAGGACAGTAGAAACAGTATGTATTGTACTCATACATCTCTGTCTGTTCTCCAGTGTTAACAGGACAGTAGAAACAGTATTGTATTGTACTCATACATCTCTGTCTGTTCACCAGTGTTAACAGGACAGTAGAAACAGTATGTATTGTACTCATACATCTCTGTCTGTTCTCCAGTGTTAACAGGACAGTAGAAACAGTATTGTATTGTACTCATACATCTCTGTCTGTTCACCAGTGTTAACAGGACAGTAGAAACAGTATGTATTGTACTCATACATCTCTGTCTGTTCTCCAGTGTTAACAGGACAGTAGAAACAGTATTGTACTCATACATCTCTGTCTGTTCACCAGTGTTAACAGGACAGTAGAAACAGTATTGTATTGTACTCATACATCTCTGTCTGTTCACCAGTGTTAACAGGACAGTAGAAACAGTATGTATTGTACTCATACATCTCTGTCTGTTCTCCAGTGTTAACAGGACAGTAGAAACAGTATTGTATTGTACTCATACATCTCTGTCTGTTCTCCAGTGTTAACAGGACAGTAGAAACAGTATGTATTGTACTCAT
>NW_026289308.1:10000-16207 GCF_023373465.1 Oncorhynchus keta
AGTGTGTGAGTGTGTGTTTATGTGTGAGTGTGTGTGTGTGTGAGTGTATAATGAATGTGTGTGTGTGGGTGTGACAGAGAGTGTATGGTGTGTATGTATGTGTGCGTGAGTGTGAGAGACTGTGTGTTGTGTGTGTGTGTGTGTGCGTGCGTGTGTGTGTCAGAGCAGCTGTCCAATTAAATTGGAAGCGCTGGGAAAAGCACCCTGGGCGATGACACACGTCGTCCCTGGTGATCTGTCCGCGTCGACCGTCCCACCGACCTGCCAGGCCTAAACTTTACACTGACGATCTACCTGAGTCACAGACAGTCTCCAGGTACCTAACTACCTGTCTGGCCCATGACTTTGTCTCCAAGTCTACTTCTGTCTGTCCCAAATGGCACACTCTGTCCTATGTAATGCCCTACCAGAGGTCCATAGGGCTCTGCAGAGTGCACTATGTTGAGGGGCGTTTGGAACACAGACTTTCTCTCTGGAAAATAGGTTTTTGTCAAAGTTTCTATGGAAGAAGATAACTTGGTCTGTCTGTCTGTCTGTCTGTCTGTCTGTCTGTCTGTCTGTCTGTCTGTCCGTCCGTCCGTAGTTTTAAACAGTCGGTCAAAAGTCCTTGGTCAGTTGTCTTGTTTCCACAGAGATAAAACATAATCTAATGAAAACACCCCTTGGAGTAAGACAACAGAATACTATAAAAACACACATCTGAAATCAGTCTGGAGGTAAATCCTGTGTTAATGAATCTGTAGTGTATCTGTCAGACAATAACATTCGTTTCTGAACAAAGGCTCAGCTCCTGGTGTCTTCCGAGCGCCGCGCGGGGTTACCCCCGGATCGTTTCCATGGTATCTGGGAGGAACGTGAACGATGGAGGACGACTCAAAATCACATCAACCGGAAAAGACATGTCGTTAGCAACGTTTGCTGATGGACGACCCTCACTTCTTTTCACTGACCATTCAAGGTCACAGTGCAACACAGGGCAACACAGGGCAACACAGGGCAACACAGTGTAACACAGGGCAACACAGGGCAACACAGGGCAACACAGTGTAACACAGGGCAACACAGGGCAACACAGTGTAACACAGGGCAACACAGGGCAACACAGGGCAACACAGTGTAACACAGGGCAACACAGTGTAACACAGGGCAACACAGTGTAACACAGGGCAACACAGTGTAACACAGGGCAACACAGGGTAACACAGGGCAACACAGTGTAACACAGGGCAACACAGTGTAACACAGGGCAACACAGTGTAACACAGGGCAACACAGGGCAACACAGTGTAACACAGGGCAACACAGGGCAACACAGTGTAACACAGGGCAACACAGGGCAACACAGGGCAACACAGTGTAACACAGGGCAACACAGGGCAACACAGTGTAACACAGGGCAACACAGGGCAACACAGTGTAACACAGGGCAACACAGGGCAACACAGGGCAACACAGGGCAACACAGTGTAACACAGGGCAACACAGGGCAACACAGGGCAACACAGTGTAACACAGGGCAACACAGTGTAACACAGGGCAACACAGGGCAACACAGTGTAACACAGGGCAACACAGGGCAACACAGGGCAACACAGTGTAACACAGGGCAACACAGTGTAACACAGGGCAACACAGTGTAACACAGGGCAACACAGTGTAACACAGGGCAACACAGGGCAACACTGGTGTAACACAGGGCAACACAGTGTAACACAGGGCAACACAGTGTAACACAGGGCAACACAGGGCAACACAGTGTAACACAGGGCAACACAGGGCAACACAGTGTAACACAGGGCAACACAGTGTAACACAGGGCAACACAGTGTAACACAGGGCAACACAGGGCAACACAGTGTAACACAGGGCAACACAGGGCAACACAGTGTAACACAGGGCAACACAGTGTAACACAGGGCAACACAGGGCAACACAGTGTAACACAGGGCAACACAGGGCAACACAGGGCAACACAGTGTAACACAGGGCAACACAGTGTAACACAGGGCAACACAGTGTAACACAGGGCAACACAGGGCAACACAGGGCAACACAGGGCAACACAGGGCAACACAGTGTAACACAGGGCAACACAGTGTAACACAGGGCAACACAGGGCAACACAGTGTAACACAGGGCAACACAGGGCAACACAGTGTAACACAGGGCAACACAGTGTAACACAGGGCAACACAGTGTAACACAGGGCAACACAGTGTAACACAGTGTAACACAGGGCAACACAGGGCAACACAGTGCAACACAGGGCAACACAGTGTAACACAGGGCAACACAGTGTAACACAGGGCAACACAGTGTAACACAGGGCAACACAGGGCAACACAGGGCAACACAGGGCAACACAGGGCAACACAGTGTAACACAGGGCAACACAGGGCAACACAGTGTAACACAGGGCAACACAGTGTAACACAGGGCAACACAGTGTAACACAGGGCAACACAGGGCAACACAGTGTAACACAGGGCAACACAGGGCAACACAGGGCAACACAGTGTAACACAGGGCAACACAGTGTAACACAGGGCAACACAGTGTAACACAGGGCAACACAGGGCAACACAGGGCAACACAGGGCAACACAGCAACACAGGCAACACAGGGCAACACAGTGTAACACAGGGCAACACAGGGCAACACAGTGTAACACAGGGCAACACAGTGCAACACAGGGTAACACAGGGCAACACAGTGTAACACAGGGCAACACAGTGTAACACAGGGGCAACACAGTGTAACACAGGGCAACACAGGGTAACACAGTGTAACACAGGGCAACACAGTGTAACACAGGGCAACACAGTGTAACACAGGGCAACACAGTGTAACACAGGGCAACACAGGGCAACACAGTGTAACACAGGGCAACACAGGGCAACACAGTGTAACACAGGGCAACACAGGGCAACACAGGGCAACACAGGGCAACACAGTGTAACACAGGGCAACACAGGGCAACACAGGGCAACACAGGGCAACACAGTGTAACACAGGGCAACACAGGGCAACACAGTGTAACACAGGGCAACACAGGGCAACACAGTGTAACACAGGGCAACACAGGGCAACACAGTGTAACACAGGGCAACACAGGGCAACACAGGGCAACACAGGGCAACACAGGGCAACACAGTGTAACACAGGGCAACACAGGGCAACACAGTGTAACACAGGGCAACACAGTGTAACACAGGGCAACACAGGGCAACACAGTGTAACACAGGGCAACACAGTGTAACACAGGGCAACACAGGGCAACACAGTGTAACACAGGGCAACACAGGGCAACACAGTGTAACACAGGGCAACACAGTGTAACACAGGGCAACACAGTGTAACACAGGGCAACACAGTGTAACACAGGGCAACACAGGGCAACACAGTGTAACACAGGGCAACACAGGGCAACACAGTGTAACACAGGGCAACACAGTGTAACACAGGGCAACACAGTGTAACACAGGGCAACACAGGGCAACACAGTGTAACACAGGGCAACACAGGGCAACACAGTGTAACACAGGGCAACACAGTGTAACACAGGGCAACACAGTGTAACACAGGGCAACACAGGGCAACACAGTGTAACACAGGGCAACACAGGGCAACACAGGGGCAACACAGGGCAACACAGTGTAACACAGGGCAACACAGTGTAACACAGGGCAACACAGTGCAACACAGTGTAACACAGGGCAACACAGTGTAACACAGGGCAACACAGGGCAACACAGTGTAACACAGGGCAACACAGTGCAACACAGGGCAACACAGGGCAACACAGTGTAACACAGGGCAACACAGTGCAACACAGGGCAAGGGCAACACAGGGCAACACAGTGTAACACAGGGCAACACAGTGTAACACAGGGCAACACAGTGTAACACAGGGCAACACAGTGTAACACAGGGCAACACAGTGTAACACAGGGCAACACAGGGCAACACAGTGTAACACAGGGCAACACAGGGCAACACAGTGTAACACAGTGTAACACAGGGCAACACAGTGTAACACAGGGCAACACACAGGGCAACACAGTGTAACACAGGGCAACACAGGGCAACACAGTGTAACACAGGGCAACACAGGGCAACACAGTGTAACACAGGGCAACACAGTGCAACACAGGCAACACAGGGCAACACAGGGCAACACAGTGTAACACAGGGCAACACAGGGCAACACAGGGCAACACAGTGTAACACAGGGCAACACAGTGTAACACAGGGCAACACAGTGTAACACAGGGCAACACACATGTAACACAGGGCAGGGCAACACAGGGCAACACAGGGCAACACAGGGCAACACAGTGTAACACAGGGCAACACAGGGCAACACAGTGTAACACAGGGCAACACAGGGCAACACAGTGTAACACAGGGCAACACAGGGCAACACAGTGTAACACAGGGCAACACAGTGTAACACAGGGCAACACAGTGTAACACAGGGCAACACAGGGCAACACAGTGTAACACAGGGCAACACAGGGCAACACAGTGTAACACAGGGCAACACAGTGTAACACAGGGCAACACAGTGTAACACAGGGCAACACAGTGTAACACAGGGCAACACAGGGCAACACAGTGTAACACAGGGCAACACAGGGCAACACAGTGTAACACAGGGCAACACAGTGTAACACAGGGCAACACAGTGTAACACAGGGCAACACAGGGCAACACAGTGTAACACAGGGCAACACAGTGTAACACAGGGCAACACAGGGCAACACAGTGTAACACAGGGCAACACAGTGTAACACAGGGCAACACAGTGTAACACAGGGCAACACAGGGCAACACAGTGTAACACAGGGCAACACAGTGTAACACAGGGCAACACAGTGCAACACAGGGCAACACAGGGCAACACAGGGCAACACAGTGTAACACAGGGCAACACAGTGTAACACAGGGCAACACAGGGCAACACAGTGTAACACAGGGCAACACAGTGTAACACAGGGCAACACAGGGCAACACAGTGTAACACAGGGCAACACAGTGTAACACAGGGCAACACAGTGTAACACAGGGCAACACAGTGTAACACAGGGCAACACAGTGTAACACAGGGCAACACAGGGCAACACAGTGTAACACAGGGCAACACAGGGCAACACAGGCAACACAGTGTAACACAGGGCAACACAGGGCAACACAGTGTAACACAGGGCAACACAGGGCAACACAGTGTAACACAGGGCAACACAGGGCAACACAGTGTAACACAGGGCAACACAGGGCAACACAGTGTAACACAGGGCAACACAGGGCAACACAGTGTAACACAGGCAACACAGTGTAACACAGGGCAACACAGTGCAACACAGCAACACAGGGCAACACAGTGTAACACAGGGCAACACAGGGCAACACAGTGTAACACAGGGCAACACAGGGCAACACAGTGTAACACAGGGCAACACACAGGGCAACACAGTGTAACACAGGGCAACACAGGGCAACACAGTGTAACACAGGGCAACACAGTGTAACACAGGGCAACACAGTAACACAGGGCAACACAGTGTAACACAGAGGCAACACACACAGAGGCAACACAGTGTAACACAGGGCAACACAGGGCAACACAGTGTAACACAGGGCAACACAGGGCAACACAGGGCAACACAGTGTAACACAGGGCAACACAGTGTAACACAGGGCAACACAGGGCAACACAGTGTAACACAGGGCAACACAGGGCAACACAGTGTAACACAGGGCAACACAGTGTAACACAGGGCAACACAGGGCAAACAGTGCAACAGGGCAACACAGTGTAACACAGGGCAACACAGGGCAACACAGTGTAACACAGGGCAACACAGGGCAACACAGGGTAACACAGGGCAACACAGGGCAACACAGTGTAACACAGGGCAACACAGGGCAACACAGTGTAACACAGGGCAACACAGGGCAACACAGTGTAACACAGGGCAACACAGGGCAACACAGTGTAACACAGGGCAACACAGGGCAACACAGGGTAACACAGGTAACACAGGTAACACACACAGTGTAACACAGGGCAACACAGGGCAACACAGTGTAACACAGGGCAACACAGGGCAACACAGTGTAACACAGGGCAACACAGGGCAACACAGGGCAACACAACAACACAGGGCAACACAGGGCAACACAGTGTAACACAGGGCAGGGCAA
>NW_026289309.1:0-6484 GCF_023373465.1 Oncorhynchus keta
AATAATATAATAATAATATATGCCATTTAGCAGACGCTTTTATCCAAAGCGACTTACAGTCATGTGTGCATACATTCTACGTATGGGTGGTCCCGGGAATCGAACCCACTACCCTGGCGTTACAAGCGCCATGCTCTACCAAATGTGCTACAGAAGGACCACATCTTTGGTCTTGGCCCTTGTGGAGAGGTTGGAGTCTTGTTTGTTTGAGTGTGTGGACAGGTGTCTTTTATACAGGTAACGAGTTCAAACAGGTGCAGTTAATACAGGTAATGAGTGGAGAGCAGGAGGGCTTCTTAAAGAAAAACTAACAGGCCTGTGAGAGCTGGAATTCTTACTAGTTGGTAGGTAATCAAATACTTATGTCATGCAATAAAATGCAAATTTACTTAAAAATCATACAATGTGATTTTCTGGATTTTTGTTTTAGATTCCGTCTCTCACAGTTGAAGTGTACCTATGATAAAATTACAGACCTCTACATGCTTTGTAAGTAGGAAAAACCTGCAGAATCGGCAGTGTATCAAATACTTGTTCTCCCCACTGTATTTTTTTTTAAGTATGTTTATTGTTGAATATGTCACATGGCAAATAATATTTATCGTGCAGGAAATTAAATCAGGGTGGTTTAAAGATGAATCATCTTTGGCAGTTAATTAATACATTTCTAGACTAAACCAATTCCTTTTATTGTCAACATTTAAAGTGTATGTTATGCCTTCCAGTAAATGCAACAGTGATACAGGGATATACAGAGTACAGCTATACACACAGCTACACAACAAGCCCTCAATAGAGATATGTCTTAATATGAAATGTATTACAGTAAATATAAAGGGGCCTGGTTGAAAAGGACTCACCTAAATTATTATTAGAGAGCTGAGAAAACGTTCAGTGTCTCCCTGTATAGTGGTGAAGAAACACTGCATTTGTGCTTTCCCCTCTTAAGTGGCGAGAGAGAGAAGGGGTCAGACAGAATATATAAAATGCAAGGTGAAATGCAATTTCCACTCATAATAAATGCTGTGGCTTAATACAATATTATAAGAAATTATTAGACCTGACGTTAGAAACTATAAATGACATGTGACAAGGCCCTGAGACACTGGGAGAAATAGAGGGGGCCCTTCGAGGTCCTCGTCCCTCGTCCCCCCAATGAATGGCAAAATTGAAGGTCAGGCGAATAACAAAAAAAAAAATCGAAGGAACATTTCAAAAGAAAGAAAAACTGGCACAGAATCCGCAGTCAATTTATTGACTTTAATGAAAACAATTGATCTAAATCACCCACAAGAGAGGATTCCTAGTTAAATCTGGAGAAGAGGAGTGGGGAGGATTCCTAGTTAAAGCTGTTGAAAGGGGGGTGGTATTTTGTCAGAGACAAATGTACTGCTGTTTTTCCAATTCAAATCTGATGCAGGGAAAGAAAACAGTTGTTTGGGCTGTGACACTATCCAAGTCACGCTTTTCCCTTCTCCTGCTTCTGTCTGGGTTTAGTAGTTTATTATTAAAGCCAGGTGTCAGGTTAATGTCTTATTGCATTACATCACAAAGAGAAAGCCTATCTGAGCTATGTATGTCTTATTAATCAATACATCTATGGATTACTTTAAGAAAAAGGGCCCTGGTTCTATATAGTAAAATGCTTTTTAGGAATATTTCTGTGTTTTGACAGTAATGATCTGTAATGAAAATGTCTGTTTTACTTCCCCAATAAATACATTATATTATACCAAGATATAGCTACAATGTAGTATTTAATATTATATATCATACAGGCTTCCAAACAAAGTGCTTTATCTTAATTAAGTTGTATCCCAACATTGGGTACTTTCACAGTATCTTTGGTTTTAAAGTATGACAATCTACACTATTTTGCATAATTGTAATTAATATGTATATTTGCATTGCTTTTATTGTTTAGTTTTACAGATCTTGCTCTGTTATTACTTTCTCAAGTGGCTAATTTCTAACAAATATGCAACAAAACATTTACATTTTCACTGAATTCATGACGAAATGAAAGTAGAGACTGTATAATTCCTAGCATGGAATTAGAATTCCCGCCATTGTGGTAACAATGCATTCCACAAAGACATTATTCTTTATTGCACAAGTACTTGTTCTTTTCTCATCACAGATGTAGATATTGTTCAAAACAAATAGCAAATTGCCTAGACATGTAGTCACGCATGGTAAACACAGAGTTGTGGCACTTGCACCAAAGTGCAGACCTGTGAGCTCACTGGAGGAGGCCAAAAAACCATGGCGATAGAGGCACATTTGTAAAATGAAGTCCAATATAAAGTGAAGGTGTAGTGCAAGCAGCAACTTGATGAATGCCAAGCACTAGACCTGGAGTGTTGACATGGTGACTGACCCTTCACTCTTTCTTTCTTACTCCTCTGTATCACTCTCTCTCTCTCTCCTTCTTTCTCTCTCAATCTTCCCCTCAATCTCTACTCATAACTTCCCTCTCCATTTTTCTCGATTCCTCTCCATCTCCCTCCCTCTCTCACCCTCACCCTCTTCTCTCTCTCAATCCACCCACCTCTCCCCTCTCTTCAGATAATGGTGCTGACAGGACCCTGAGTTTGAAACAGTGTATCAGCTCGGATGAAGGAGCGAGCTATCAGAAAAAACGCCTTAGCTTCTACATCCTAATCCTTCTGTTCCATCCAACACAGGAGGACTGGGCTCTGGGCTACAGCTACGACCAGGAAGGTGAGCGCCATGTCATTTTTCACTGCAGTTGATTGTTTGTTTGATACAGTACGCTTTGGATTTGGAACTGTGATACACAGTCGGATAAAGCTCCAAGCTGTTGATGTTTTTATCTTTATTTGATCCCGGTTCCAAAGGTTTTACTGAATATTCTTCTGTCGTCTCAAATGGTTCATTTACCTTCTTGAAGTTTTAATTAGAATATTGATTGTTGTTATGTTTGATCGTACTTTAGTTCGACATTACCTCATGCTTTGTGGAGAGCTCTGTACCCCGTTTCACACAGAGGTCACATCTATAACCCCCTGTATAGAAGACTTGACACTATGGTCATTGAATATGACCTAGCTACCAAAGATAGCCATCACAAAGGGGGAATGGTTAAGTTGGAGGAGGTAGAGACCTATCAGTCATAATGAAACGTGTGGATTCAGAGGTTGTCACTATGGGGAGGTCTAATGAAAAAATAGTTTCTACACAGTCACTTCGATCAGATGCAATTTTACAGTTTTCATTTGTTAAGCTTTCGGTCTGTGATGGCCTACTTTGGAGAATGCGGACTATAAGAGTTTGTAACACAAAAACACCACACTATAGATGTTGGTGATATTTTCATTTTCTTTAAAGGATGGGCCTTTGTGGACATGGAACACTCTTAGAAGACATGCCTTTGTGGACATGGAGACAACATACCTTTGTGGACATGGAACACCCTCAAAAGGTATACCTTTGTGGACATGGAACACTCTCAGACAACATACCTTTGTGGACATGGAACACCAACATACCTTTTGGACATGGAGACACCCTATTTGTTCTAGAACTCTGGGTGACCTCTCTTGACTCTTATCTCAGAACGTGTGCTCAGTGTGAAGACATGATTACTATGGATGTAGCTGTTCCCCCCTCTCTCTCTGACTAAGGGCGATACAATTAAGAGCGTCTGTGACACGTCTCAAAAAGTAAAGTTCCCTCAGCACCAGTCTTTTAATACAAGTGTTCTCTGTGTTTAATACCCTTATACCCTGTTTGCGTATGTCAAGAGGAGAACCCCAGGTGTCTGACATAACTTTGTTATCCCAAATAATGTTCCTGTCAGCCCCCTGTAGTCTCACTCAGACGCACAATGTCAGATGAAAACGTCAGTCTACACAGCATTCTGTACAACAACCAAATCAGATAGTTGACATATTTGGAGATGCATTTATTCACACTTCCTTTGAAAAAGGTAAGTTCACAACTCTGAACAATTCGTTTCTTGTCACCAGATTTTAATTTCTTATTAATTTAAGCAAATTGCACAGGTTTGGCACGTGTGCAAAGAGTAAGTACAATTGTTTACAATTTGCCCAATAACTACATGCACATGGCTTGCTGATGAAAACTGACGAGTTGATTGTCAGTGATGAAACTGTCATACTCTTCACAACTTATAAACATTCTTTCATCGTGTGAGCCGTCACATGCAAAATTATCCATTCAATGATCAAAATCTGTCAGGCGTACAGTGGGCAAAAACGTATTTAGTCAGCCACCAAATGTGCAAGTTCTCCCACTTAAAAAAGATGAGAGAGGCCTGTAATTTTCATCATAGGTACACTTCAACTATGACAGACAAAATGAGAAAAAAATCCTGAAAATCACAATGTAGGTTTTTAATTAATTCATTTGCAAATGATGGTGGAAAATAATTATTTGGTCAATAACAAAAGTTTATCACAATACTTTGTTATATACCCTTTGTTGGCAATGACAGAGGTAAAACGTTTTCTGTGAGTCTTCACAAGGTTGTCACACACTGTTGCTGGTATTTTAGCCCATTCCTCAATGCAGATCTCCTCTAGAGCAGTGATGTTTGGGGCTGTTGCTGGGCAACAGGGACTTTCAACTCCCTCCAAAGATCAGATCTGGAGACTGGCTAGGCCACTCCAGGACCTTGAAATGCTTCTTCGAAGCCACTCCTTCGTTACCCGGGCAGTGTGTTTGGGATCATTGTCATCTTCAATGCCCTTGCTGATGGAAGGAGGTTTTCAGTCAAAATCTCACGATACATGGCCCCATTCATTATTTCCTTTACACGGATCAGTCGTCCTGTTCCCTTTGCAGAAAATCAACCCCAAAACATGATGTTTCCACCCCTATGCTTCACAGTAGGTATGGTGTTCTTTGGATGCAACTCAGCATTCTTTGTCCTCCAAACACGGCCGAGTAGAGTTTTTACCAAAAAGTTCTATTTTGGTTTCATCTGACCATATGACGTTCTCCCAATCTTCTTCTGGATCATCTATATGCTCTCATGTACTGGCTTAAGCAGGGGGACACGTCTGGCACTGCAGGAGTTGAGTTCCTGGCTGCATAGTGTGTTACTGATGGTAGGCTTTGTTACTTTGGTCCCAGCTCTCTGCAGGTCATTCACTAGGTCCCCCGTGTGGTTCTGGGATTTTTACTCACCCGTTCTTGTGATCATTTTGGCCCACGGGGTGAGATCTTGCGTGGAACCCCAGATCGAGGAGATTTCAGTGGTCTTGTATGTCTTCCATTTCCTAATAATTGCTCCCACCGTTGATTTCTTCAAACCAAGCTGCTTACCTATTGCAGATTCAGTCTTCCCAGCCTGGTGCAGGTCTACAATTTTGTTTCTGGTGTCCATTGACAGCTCTTTGGTCTTGGCCATAGTGGAGTTTGGAGTGTGACTATTTGAGGTTGTGGACAGGTGTCTTTTATAGTGATAACAAGTTCAAACAAGTGCCATTAATACAGGTAAAGAGTGGAGGACAGAGGAGCCTCTTAAAGAAGAAGTTACAGGTCTGTGAGAGCCAGAAATCGTGCTTGTTTGTAGGTGACCAAATACTTATTTTCCACCCATAATTTGCAAATAAATTCATTAAAGCCTACAATGTGATTTTCCTGATTTTTTTTTTCATTTTGTCTGTCATAATTGAAGTGTACCTATGATGGAAATTACAGGCCTCTCTCATCTTTTAAGTGGGAGAACTTGCACAGTGGTGGCTGACTACATACTTTGCCCCACTTTACATGTATATTCCATAAATATCTATGACATGGAATGTTTGTGATGTCTGCAAAATTGGCAAATTACCTGCCAGGTGACGTAGTAATGAAATAGGAATCACAATCTTACCAATCAAGTAAATATGTGGAGCTTGCCCGCGGCACAATCACTACCATTTTTGAACATGGAGGAGCATCACAACTCTGAACAGCAGCTACATGCTCGTGGAAGAGAAATAAGAGATGTGTAAGAATGGGTGGTGGTGGTGTTAGGGGGAAGACATAATAGAGGAAGAGGTAGAAGGCAAGAATAAGAGTCCCTGATGAAATCAGAGCCACAATTGTGGCTCATGTCATAAGCAAGTAGTCTTACAATGGAAAGAGGCTGGTCGGAGAGTACAGACTAATGTAAACAGGTCCACAGTGTTATAAACCATGGTCTGTCAATGGAAGAGGCTGGTCGGAGAGTACAGCCCTAAAACAGGTCAGTGTTAGAAACCATGGTCTGACAATGGAAGATGCTGGTCACAGTGTAAACAGGTCCACAGTGTTATAAACCATGGGACAATGGAAGAAGGCTGACAATGGTCCACAGTGTTATAAGCCATGGTCTCAATGGAAGAGAAGTACAGACTAATGTAAACAGGTCCACAGTGTTATAAACCATGGTCTGACAATGGAAGAGGCTGGTTGGAGAGTACAGCCTAATGTAAACAGGTCCACAGTGTTATAAACCATGGTCTAACAA
>NW_026289310.1:0-4081 GCF_023373465.1 Oncorhynchus keta
GACCACCAGATACAGCTATAGGGACTATAGGGACCACGCAGCTATAGGGACTATAGGGACCACCAGATACAGCTACAGGGACTATAGGGACCACCAGATACAGCTATAGGGACTATAGGGACCACCAGAATACAGCTATAGGGACCACCAGATACAGCTACAGACTATAGGGACCACCAGATACAGCTATAGGGACCACCAGATACAGCTATAGTGGACCACCAGATACAGCTATAGGGACCACCAGATACAGCTATAGGGACCACCAGATACAGCTATAGGGACCACCAGATACAGCTATAGGGACTATAGGGACCACCAGATACAGCTATAGGGACTATAGGGACCACCAGATACAGCTATAGGGACTATAGGGACCACCAGATACAGCTATAGGGACTATAGGGACCACCAGATACAGCTATAGGGACTATAGGGACCACCAGATACAGCTATAGGGACCACCAGATACAGCTATAGGGACTATAGGGACCACCAGATACAGCTATAGGGACTATAGGGACCACCAGATACAGCTATAGGGACTATAGGGACCACTAGATACAGCTATAGGGACTATAGGGACCACCAGATACAGCTATAGGGACTATAGGGACCACCAGATACAGCTATAGGGACCACCAGATACAGCTATAGGGACTATAGGGACCACCAGATACAGCTATAGGGACTATAGGGACCACCAGATACAGCTATAGGGACTATAGGGACCACCAGATACAGCTATAGGGACCACCAGATACAGCTATAGGGACTATAGGGACCACCAGATACAGCTATAGGGACCACCAGATACAGCTATAGGGACTATAGGGACCACCAGATACAGCTATAGGGACTATAGGGACCACCAGATACAGCTATAGGGACTATAGGGACCACCAGATACAGCTATAGGGACTATAGGGACCACCAGATACAGCTATAGGGACTATAGGGACCACCAGATACAGCTATAGGGACCACCAGATACAGCTATAGGGACTATAGGGACCACCAGATACAGCTATAGGGACTATAGGGACCACCAGATACAGCTATAGGGACTATAGGGACCACCAGATACAGCTATAGGGACTATAGGGACCACCAGATACAGCTATAGGGACTATAGGGACCACCAGATACAGCTATAGGGACTATAGGGACCACCAGATACAGCTATAGGGACTATAGGGACCACCAGATACAGCTACAGGGACTATAGGGACCACCAGATACAGCTATAGGGACTATAGGGACCACCAGATACAGCTATAGGGACTATAGGGACCACCAGATACAGCTACAGGGACTATAGGGACCACCAGATACAGCTATAGGGACTATAGGGACCACCAGATACAGCTATAGGGACTATAGGGACCACCAGATACAGCTATAGGGACTATAGGGACCACCAGATACAGCTATAGGGACTATAGGGACCACCAGATACAGCTATAGGGACTATAGGGACCACCAGATACAGCTATAGGGACTATAGGGACCACCAGATACAGCTATAGGGACTATAGGGACCACCAGATACAGCTATAGGGACTATAGGGACCACCAGATACAGCTATAGGGACTATAGGGACCACCAGATACAGCTATAGGGACCACCAGATACAGCTATAGGGACCACCAGATACAGCTATAGGGACTATAGGGACCACCAGATACAGCTATAGGGACCACCAGATACAGCTATAGGGACTATAGGGACCACCAGATACAGCTATAGGGACTATAGGGACCACCAGATACAGCTATAGGGACTATAGGGACCACCAGATACAGCTATAGGGACCACCAGATACAGCTATAGGGACTATAGGGACCACCAGATACAGCTATAGGGACTATAGGGACCACCAGATACAGCTATAGGGACTATAGGGACCACCAGATACAGCTATAGGACTATAGGACCACCAGATACAGCTATAGGGACTATAGGGACCACCAGATACAGCCATAGGGACTATAGGGACCACCAGATACAGCTATAGGGACTATAGGGACCACCAGATACAGCTATAGGACTATAGGGACCACCAGATACAGCTAGCTAGGGACCACCAGATACAGCCATAGGGACTATAGGGACCACCAGATACAGCTATAGGACTATAGGGACCACCAGATACAGCTATAGGGACTATAGGGACCACCAGATACAGCTATAGGGACTATAGGGACCACCAGATACAGCTAAGGACTATAGGGACCACCAGATACAGCTATAGGGACTATAGGGACCACCAGATACAGCCATAGGGACCACCAGATACAGCCATAGGGACCACCAGATACAGCTATAGGGACTATAGGGACCACCAGATACAGCTATAGGGACTATAGGGACCACCAGATACAGCTATAGGGACCACCAGATACAGCTATAGGGACTATAGGGACCACCAGATACAGCCATAGGGACCACCAGATACAGCCATAGGACAGCCAGTACAGCCATAGGGACCACCAGATACAGCCATAGGGACTATAGGGACCACCAGATACAGCTATAGGGACCACCAGATACAGCTATAGGACTATAGGACCACCAGATACAGCTATAGGGACTATAAGGACCACCAGATACAGCCTATAGGGACCACCAGATACAGCTATAGGGACTATAGGGACCACCAGATACAGCTATAGGGACCACCAGATACAGCTATAGGGACCACCAGATACAGCTATAGGGACTATAGGGACCACCAGATACAGCTATAGGAGGACCACCAGATACAGCTATAGGGACTATAGGGACCACCAGATACAGCTATAGGGACCACCAGATACAGCTATAGGGACTATAGGGACCACCAGATACAGCTATAGGGACTATAGGGACCACCAGATACAGCCATAGGACTATAGGGACCACCAGATACAGCTATAGGGACTATAGGGACCACCAGATACAGCCATAGGGACTATAGGGACCACCAGATACAGCTATAGGGACTATAGGGACCACCAGATACAGCTATGGGGGCTATAGGGACCACCAGATACAGCTATAGGGACCACCAGATACAGCTATAGGGACCACCAGATACAGCTATAGGGACTATAGGGACCACCAGATACAGCTATAGCGACTATAGGGACCACCAGATACAGCTATAGGGACTATAGGGACCACCAGATACAGCTACAGGGACTATAGGGACCACCAGATACAGCTACAGGGACTATAGGGACCACCAGATACAGCTACAGGGACTATAGGGACCACCAGATACAGCTATAGGGACTATAGGGACCACCAGATACAGCTACAGGGACTATAGGGACCACCAGATACAGCTACAGGGACTATAGGGACCACCAGATACAGCTACAGGGACTATAGGGACCACCAGATACAGCTACAGGGACTATAGGGACCACCAGATACAGCCTATAGGGACCACCAGATACAGCTATAGGGACTATAGGGACCACCAGATACAGGCTATAGGGACCACCAGATACAGCTATAGGGACTATAGGGACCACCAGATACAGCCACAGGGACTATAGGGACCACCAGATACAGCTACAGGGACTATAGGGACCACCAGATACAGCTACAGGGACTATAGGGACCACCAGATACAGCTACAGGGACTATAGGGACCACCAGATACAGCTATAGGGACCACCAGATACAGCTATAGGGACTATAGGGACCACCAGATACAGCCATAGGGACTATAGGGACCACCAGATACAGCTATAGGGACTATAGGGACCACCAGATACAGCTATGGGGACTATAGGGACCACCAGATACAGCCATAGGGACCACCAGATACAGCTATAGGGACTATAGGGACCACCAGATACAGCCATAGGGACTATAGGGACCACCAGATACAGCTATAGGACATAGGACCACCAGATACAGCTATAGGGACTATAGGGACCACCAGATACAGCTATGGGGACTATAGGGACCACCAGATACAGCTATAGGGACTATAGGGACCACCAGATACAGCTATAGGGACTATAGGGACCACCAGATACAGCTATAGGGACTATAGGGACCACCAGATACAGCTATAGGGACTAT
>NW_026289311.1:0-21168 GCF_023373465.1 Oncorhynchus keta
TGTGTGTGTGGGTGTGTGTGTGTGGCGGGATGGATTGTGTGTGTGTGTGTGTGTGTGTGTGTGTGGATGGATTGTGTGTGTGTGTGTGTGTGTGGCGGGATGGATTGTGTGGGTGTGTGTGTGTGGCGGGATGGATTGTGTGTGTGGGTTTGTGTGTGTGGGATGGATTGTGTGTGTAGGTTTGTGTGTGTGTATGCAGGACAAGTTGTGTGTGTGTGTGCGAGATGGATTGTGTGTGGGTGTGTGTGTGATGGATGGCAGTGATGGGTGTGTGTGTGTGGCGGGATGGATTGTGTGGGTGTGTGCGTGCGTGGACGGATGATTGTGTGTGTGTGTGTGTGGCGGGATGGATTGTTGTGTAGTGGGTGTGTGTGTGTGCATGAGATGGGTTGTGTGTGTGTGGTGTGTGTAGTGGCGGGATCGTTGATGTGTGTGTGTGTGTGTGTGTGTGTGTGTGTGTGGATGGATCGTTAGTGTGGGGTATGTGTGAGCAGGATGGATGTGTGTGTGGGTTGTTAGTAGTGTGAGCGGGATTGTGATTAGTAGTGAAGGTAGTAGTGTGTGTGTGTGAGATGGATTGTGTAGTAGTGGGTAGTAGTAGTAGTGTGCGGGATGGATTGTTAGTGTGTGGGGTGTGTGTGTAAGCGGAGATGGATTGTGTGTGTGGGTGTGTGTGTGTGGCGGGATGGATTGTGTGTGTGGGTGTGTGTGTGTGGCCCGGGATGGACTGTGTGTGGGTGTCCACTGGGACAATACAGCTCACAAAGGAAGATGATATAATGCATATGATAGAATCATGACTAGGAGTGTGTCATTATCAGAGAATCCCTCCAGATTCAAGGAGAAATTTGGCCTTTTTGGAGAAGCAGTCAAAAATATACACTGCTCCAAAAAATAAAGGAACACTTCAACAACACAATGTAACTCCAAGTCAATCACACTTCTGTGAAATCAAACTGTCCACTTAGGAAGCAACACTGATTGACAATACATTTCACATGCTGTTGTGCTGTTGTGCAACAGGTGGAAATTATAGGCAGTTAGCAAGACACCCCCAATAAGGAGTGGTTCTGCAGTTGGTGACCACAGACCCTTCTCAGTTCTATGCTTCTGGCTGATGTTTTGGTCACTTTTGAATTCTGTCGGCGCTTTCACTCTAGTGGTAGCATGAGACGGAGTCTACAACCCACACAAGTGGCCCAGGTAGTGCAGCTTATACAGAATGCCACATCAATGCGAGCTGTGGCAGAAGGTTTGCTGTGTCTGTCAGCGTAGTGTCCAGAGCATGGAGCGCTACTGCAGAGACAGGCCAGTACATCAGGAGACGTGGAGGAGGCCGTAGGAGGTAACAACCCAGCAGCAGGACCACTACCTCCGCCTTTTGTGCGAGGAAGAGCAGGAGGAGCACTGTCAGAGCCCTGCAAAATTACCTCAACAGGCCACAAATGTGCATATGTCTGCTCAAACGGTCAGAAACAGACTCCATGAGGGTGGTATGAGGGCCCGAGCGTCCACAGGTGGGGGTTGTGCTTTAGCCCAACACCGTGCAGGATGTTTGGCATTTGCCAGAGAACACCAAGATTAGCAAATTCGCCACTGACACCTGTGCTCTTCACAGATGAAAGCAGGTTCACACTGAGCACATGTGACAGTCTGACAGAGTCTAGAGCTGTGGAAGAACGTTTGCTGCCTGCAACATCCTCCAACATGACCGGTTTGGCGGTGGGTCACTCATGGTGTGGGGTGGCATTTTTTGGGAGCTGCACAGCAGGCTGCCATTAGGCTTTACCGAAGATGAGAGCTGACTGCCATTAGGTACCGAGATGAGATCCCCATATGCTGGTGTGGTTGGCCCTGGGTTTCTCTAATGCAAGACAATGCTAGACCTCATGGCTGGAGTGTGTCAGCAGTTCCTGCAAAGAGGAAGGCATTGATGCTATGGACTGGCCCACCCGTTCCCCAGACCTGAATCAGTGAAGCACATCTGGGACATCATGTCGCTCCATCCACCAACGCCACGTTGCACCACAGACTGTCCAGGAGTTGGCAGATGCTTTAGTCCCAGGTCTAGGAGGAGATCCCCTCAGGGACCATCCGCCACCTCATCAGGAGCATGCCCAGGTATGGAGGTCATACAGGCACGTGGAGGCCACACACTACTAAGCCTCATTTTGACTTGTTTTAGGGCGTTACATCAAAGTTGGATCAGCCTGTAGTGTGGTTTTCCACTTTTAATTTTAGGTGTGACTCAAATCCAAACCTCCATGGGTTGATACATTTGATTTCCATTGATCATTTTGTGTGATTTTGTTGTCAGCACATTCAACTATGTAAAGAAAAAAGTATTTAATAAAGAATATTTCATTCATTCAGATCTAGGATGTGTTATTTTAGTGTTCCCTTTATTTTGGCAGTGTATATATAATTGTCCACTAGGAAAACAAAGTGCCCAGAGTTTGTAGTAAACCTGCAGTCTATGGTACAACAGCTTGCTGCTTAAACCACTACTGCACCATCTGTCCACAACAGTTAGAAAGCCCAGTCTTAATAAATGGCTAAACGTAACCGAGGGCTTGTTTTTCTGTTTTAAACCTTCATCTTTAACTTTAACAATTTCACTTAATGGCTGAACTGGGTTTTTTTTTTCAATCACTTTGGTAAATATTTTAGATGCAAGTCTTATATTTTCAGGATTCTGAGCACAAAACAAAACATGTATAACAGTTGTAATCCCACTGTTTGATGTCCTGAACCGTTGAGCGTTCGTTGGAGTTCGTTGGAGTTCGTTGGAGTTAACCAAACACATGAGAACATTTAGTTGACTCACCGATACTTCAGATAATGATAGGCTCAACGTTTAGTCATTTTAACTAAGATTTAATCCAATAGCAAGAAATGCATGATACAATTTTCTGAACAGACATTTTTGAAGTGCGGACTGTAATGAATAATACAGGGTGAACACCAGGTACACTATTTAGCCATGGACCAGTATTTTTTCAAGTTTAATGCAAATAAAATATACATGTAATTTGTCTGTATTCAATGTAAAGTTTAGAGCTTGTTGAGAATAAAGTCAGTCGTGCAGTTTCAGTGTCAGTAGATGAAGAAAGCATCAGATACAGTGTATACAGAATGATGTCAGTCCTACAGTTTCAGTGTCAGTAGATGAAGAAAGCATCAGATACAGTGTATACAGAATGATGTCAGTCCTACAGTTTCAGTGTCAGTAGATGAAGAAAGCATCAGATACAGTGTATACAGAATGATGTCAGTCCTACAGTTTCAGTGTCAGTAGATGAAGAAAGCATCAGATACAGTGTATACAGAATGATGTCAGTCGTACAGTTTCAGTGTCAGTAGATGAAGAAAGCATCAGATACAGTGTATGCAGTCAGTCCCACAGTTTCAGTGTCAGTAGATGAAGAATCAGAGTGTATACAGAAATGATGTCAGTACAGTTTCAGTGTCAGTAGATGAAAGCATCAGATACAGTGTATACAGAATGATGTCAGTCCTACAGTTTCAGTGTCAGTAGATGAAGAAAGCATCAGATACAGTGTATACAGAATGATGTCGGGGTCCTACAGTTTCAGTGTCAGTAGATGAAGAAAGCATCAGATACAGTGTATACAGAATGATGTCAGTCCTACAGTTTCAGTGTCAGTAGATGAAGAAAGCATCAGATACAGTGTATACAGAATGATGTCAGTCCCACAGTTTCAGTGTCAGTAGATGAAGAAAGCATCAGATACAGTGTATACAGAATGATGTCAGTCCCACAGTTTCAGTGTCAGTAGATGAAGAAAGCATCAGATACAGTGTATACAGAATTATGTCAGTCCTACAGTTTCAGTGTCAGTAGATGAAGAAAGCATCAGATACAGTGTATACAGAATGATGTCAGTCCCACAGTTTCAGTGTCAGTAGATGAAGAAAGCACTGTGATACAGTGTATACAGAATGGATGTCAGTCCCACAGTTTCAGTGTCAGTAGATGAAGGAGCGATCAGATACAGTGTATGAATGATGTCAGTCCTACAGTTTCAGTGTCAGTAGATGAAGAAAGCATCAGATACAGTGTATACAGAATGATGTCAGTCCTACAGTTTCAGTGTCAGTAGATGAAGAAAGCATCAGATACAGTGTATACAGAATGATGTCAGTCCTACAGTTTCAGTGTCAGTAGATGAAGAAAGCATCAGATACAGTGTATACAGAATGATGTCAGTCCTACAGTTTCAGTGTCAGTAGATGAAGAAAGCATCAGATACAGTGTATACAGAATGATGTCAGTCCTACAGTTTCAGTGTCAGTAGATGAAGAAAGCATCAGATACAGTGTATACAGAATGATGTCAGTCCTACAGTTTCAGTGTCAGTAGATGAAGAAAGCATCAGATACAGTGTATACAGAATGATGTCAGTCCTACAGTTTCAGTGTCAGTAGATGAAGAAAGCATCAGATACAGTGTATACAGAATGATGTCAGTCCTACAGTTTCAGTGTCAGTAGATGAAGAAAGCATCAGATACAGTGTATACAGAATGATGTCAGTCCTACAGTTTCAGTGTCAGTAGATGAAGAAAGCATCAGATACAGTGTATACAGAATGATGTCAGTCCTACAGTTTCAGTGTCAGTAGATGAAGAAAGCATCAGATACAGTGTATACAGAATGATGTCAGTCCTACAGTTTCAGTGTCAGTAGATGAAGAAAGCATCAGATACAGTGTATACAGAATGATGTCAGTCCTACAGTTTCAGTGTCAGTAGATGAAGAAAGCATCAGATACAGTGTATACAGAATGATGTCAGTCCTACAGTTTCAGTGTCAGTAGATGAAGAAAGCATCAGATACAGTGTATACAGAATGATGTCAGTCCTACAGTTTCAGTGTCAGTAGATGAAGAAAGCATCAGATACAGTGTATACAGAATGATGTCAGTCCTACAGTTTCAGTGTTAGTAGATGAAGAAAGCATCAGATACAGTGTATACAGAATGATGTCAGTCCTACAGTTTCAGTGTTAGTAGATGAAGAAAGCATCAGATACAGTGTATACAGAATGATGTCAGTCCTACAGTTTCAGTGTTAGTAGATGAAGAAAGCATCAGATACAGTGTATACAGAATGATGTCAGTCCTACAGTTTCAGTGTCAGTAGATGAAGAAAGCATCAGATACAGTGTATACAGAATGATGTCAGTCCTACAGTTTCAGTGTCAGTAGATGAAGAAAGCATCAGATACAGTGTATACAGAATGATGTCAGTCCTACAGTTTCAGTGTCAGTAGATGAAGAAAGCATCAGATACAGTGTATACAGAATGATGTCAGTCCTACAGTTTCAGTGTCAGTAGATGAAGAAAGCATCAGATACAGTGTATACAGAATGATGTCAGTCCTACAGTTTCAGTGTCAGTAGATGAAGAAAGCATCAGATACAGTGTATACAGAATGATGTCAGTCCTACAGTTTCAGTGTCAGTAGATGAAGAAAGCATCAGATACAGTGTATACAGAATGATGTCAGTCCTACAGTTTCAGTGTCAGTAGATGAAGAAAGCATCAGATACAGTGTATACAGAATGATGTCAGTCCTACAGTTTCAGTGTCAGTAGATGAAGAAAGCATCAGATACAGTGTATACAGAATGATGTCAGTCCTACAGTTTCAGTGTCAGTAGATGAAGAAAGCATCAGATACAGTGTATACAGAATGATATCAATCCTACAGTTTCAGTGTCAGTAGATGAAGAAAGCATCAGATACAGTGTATACAGAATGATGTCAGTCCTACAGTTTCAGTGTCAGTAGATGAAGAAAGCATCAGATACAGTGTATACAGAATGATGTCAGTCCTACAGTTTCAGTGTCAGTAGATGAAGAAAGCATCAGATACAGTGTATACAGAATGATGTCAGTCCTACAGTTTCAGTGTCAGTAGATGAAGAAAGCATCAGATACAGTGTATACAGAATGATGTCAGTCCTACAGTTTCAGTGTCAGTAGATGAAGAAAGCATCAGATACAGTGTATACAGAATGATGTCAGTCCTACAGTTTCAGTGTCAGTAGATGAAGAAAGCATCAGATACAGTGTATACAGAATGATGTCAGTCCTACAGTTTCAGTGTCAGTAGATGAAGAAAGCATCAGATACAGTGTATACAGAATGATGTCAGTCCTACAGTTTCAGTGTCAGTAGATGAAGAAAGCATCAGATACAGTGTATACAGAATGATGTCAGTCCTACAGTTTCAGTGTCAGTAGATGAAGAAAGCATCAGATACAGTGTATACAGAATGATGTCAGTCCTACAGTTTCAGTGTCAGTAGATGAAGAAAGCATCAGATACAGTGTATACAGAATGATGTCAGTCCTACAGTTTCAGTGTCAGTAGATGAAGAAAGCATCAGATACAGTGTATACAGAATGATGTCAGTCCTACAGTTTCAGTGTCAGTAGATGAAGAAAGCATCAGATACAGTGTATACAGAATGATGTCAGTCCTACAGTTTCAGTGTCAGTAGATGAAGAAAGCATCAGATACAGTGTATACAGAATGATGTCAGTCCTACAGTTTCAGTGTCAGTAGATGAAGAAAGCATCAGATACAGTGTATACAGAATGATGTCAGTCCTACAGTTTCAGTGTCAGTAGATGAAGAAAGCATCAGATACAGTGTATACAGAATGATGTCAGTCCTACAGTTTCAGTGTCAGTAGATGAAGAAAGCATCAGATACAGTGTATACAGAATGATGTCAGTCCTACAGTTTCAGTGTCAGTAGATGAAGAAAGCATCAGATACAGTGTATACAGAATGATGTCAGTCCTACAGTTTCAGTGTCAGTAGATGAAGAAAGCATCAGATACAGTGTATACAGAATGATGTCAGTCCTACAGTTTCAGTGTCAGTAGATGAAGAAAGCATCAGATACAGTGTATACAGAATGATGTCAGTCCTACAGTTTCAGTGTTAGTAGATGAAGAAAGCATCAGATACAGTGTATACAGAATGATGTCAGTCCTACAGTTTCAGTGTCAGTAGATGAAGAAAGCATCAGATACAGTGTATACAGAATGATGTCAGTCCTACAGTTTCAGTGTCAGTAGATGAAGAAAGCATCAGATACAGTGTATACAGAATGATGTCAGTCCTACAGTTTCAGTGTCAGTAGATGAAGAAAGCATCAGATACAGTGTATACAGAATGATGTCAGTCCTACAGTTTCAGTGTCAGTAGATGAAGAAAGCATCAGATACAGTGTATACAGAATGATGTCAGTCCTACAGTTTCAGTGTCAGTAGATGAAGAAAGCATCAGATACAGTGTATACAGAATGATGTCAGTCCTACAGTTTCAGTGTCAGTAGATAAAGAAAGCATCAGATACAGTGTATACAGAATGATGTCAGTCCTACAGTTTCAGTGTCAGTAGATGAAGAAAGCATCAGATACAGTGTATACAGAATGATGTCAGTCCTACAGTTTCAGTGTCAGTAGATGAAGAAAGCATCAGATACAGTGTATACAGAATGATGTCAGTCCTACAGTTTCAGTGTTAGTAGATGAAGAAAGCATCAGATACAGTGTATACAGAATGATGTCAGTCCTACAGTTTCAGTGTCAGTAGATGAAGAAAGCATCAGATACAGTGTATACAGAATGATGTCAGTCCTACAGTTTCAGTGTCAGTAGATGAAGAAAGCATCAGATACAGTGTATACAGAATGATGTCAGTCCTACAGTTTCAGTGTCAGTAGATGAAGAAAGCATCAGATACAGTGTATACAGAATGATGTCAGTCCTACAGTTTCAGTGTCAGTAGATGAAGAAAGCATCAGATACAGTGTATACAGAATGATGTCAGTCCTACAGTTTCAGTGTCAGTAGATGAAGAAAGCATCAGATACAGTGTATACAGAATGATGTCAGTCCTACAGTTTCAGTGTCAGTAGATGAAGAAAGCATCAGATACAGTGTATGTACAGAATGATGTCAGTCCTACAGTTTCAGTGTCAGTAGATGAAGAAAGCATCAGATACAGTGTATACAGAATGATGTCAGTCCTACAGTTTCAGTGTTAGTACGATGAAGAAAGCATCAGATACAGTGTATACAGAATGATGTCAGTCTACAGTTTCAGTGTGTGATAGATAGAAAAGCATCTGAATGCAGAATTATTATGCACAGAATGATGTCGATCCTACAGTTTTCGGTGGTGTGAATATGAAAAAGCATCAGGCTACGGTGTATACGGGAATGATGTCAGTCCTACCAGTTTTCAGTGTCAGTAGATGAAGAAAGCATCAGATACGGTGTATGCAGAATGATGTCCGGTCCACTGCTGCAGTTTCGATGTCATTAGATGAAGAAAGCATCAATTACTAGTGTATGCAAGATGATATCGATACAATTCAGTGTTAGTAGATGAAGAGAAAAGCATCTGAATGCAGTGTATGCACAGAATGATGTCAGTCTACAGTTTCAGTGTCAGTAGATGAAGCATCAGATACAGTGTATACAGAATGATGTGATCCTACGGTTTCAGTGTCAGTAGATGAAGCATCAGATACAGTGTCATACTGAAGGCATGTCAGTCCTACAGTTTCAGTGTCAGTAGATGAAGAAAGCATCAGATACAGTGTATACAGAATGATGTCAGTCCTACAGTTTCAGTGTCAGTAGATGAAGAAAGCATCAGATACAGTGTATACAGAATGATGTCAGTCCTACAGTTTCAGTGTCAGTAGATGAAGAAAGCATCAGATACAGTGTATACAGAATGATGTCAGTCCTACAGTTTCAGTGTCAGTAGATGAAGAAAGCATCAGATACAGTGTATACAGAATGATGTCAGTCCTACAGTTTCAGTGTCAGTAGATGAAGAAAGCATCAGATACAGTGTATACAGAATGATGTCAGTCCTACAGTTTCAGTGTCAGTAGATGAAGAAAGCATCAGATACAGTGTATACAGAATGATGTCAGTCCTACAGTTTCAGTGTCAGTAGATGAAGAAAGCATCAGATACAGTGTATACAGAATGATGTCAGTCCTACAGTTTCAGTGTCAGTAGATGAAGAAAGCATCAGATACAGTGTATACAGAATGATGTCAGTCCTACAGTTTCAGTGTCAGTAGATGAAGAAAGCATCAGATACAGTGTATACAGAATGATGTCAGTCCTACAGTTTCAGTGTCAGTAGATGAAGAAAGCATCAGATACAGTGTATACAGAATGATGTCAGTCCTACAGTTTCAGTGTCAGTAGATGAAGAAAGCATCAGATACAGTGTATACAGAATGATGTCAGTCCTACAGTTTCAGTGTCAGTAGATGAAGAAAGCATCAGATACAGTGTATACAGAATGATGTCAGTCCTACAGTTTCAGTGTCAGTAGATGAAGAAAGCATCAGATACAGTGTATACAGAATGATGTCAGTCCTACAGTTTCAGTGTCAGTAGATGAAGAAAGCATCAGATACAGTGTATACAGAATGATGTCAGTCCTACAGTTTCAGTGTCAGTAGATGAAGAAAGCATCAGATACAGTGTATACAGAATGATGTCAGTCCTACAGTTTCAGTGTCAGTAGATGAAGAAAGCATCAGATACAGTGTATACAGAATGATGTCAGTCCTACAGTTTCAAGTGTCAGTAGATGAAGAAAGCATCAGATACAGTGTATACAGAATGATGTCAGTCCTACAGTTTCAGTGTCAGTAGATGAAGAAAGCATCAGATACAGTGTATACAGAATGATGTCAGTCCTACAGTTTCAGTGTCAGTAGATGAAGAAAGCATCAGATACAGTGTATACAGAATGATGTCAGTCCTACAGTTTCAGTGTTAGTAGATGAAGAAAGCATCAGATACAGTGTATACAGAATGATGTCAGTCCTACAGTTTCAGTGTCAGTAGATGAAGAAAGCATCAGATACAGTGTATACAGAATGATGTCAGTCCTACAGTTTCAGTGTCAGTAGATGAAGAAAGCATCAGATACAGTGTATACAGAATGATGTCAGTCCTACAGTTTCAGTGTCAGTAGATGAAGAAAGCATCAGATACAGTGTATACAGAATGATGTCAGTCCTACAGTTTCAGTGTCAGTAGATGAAGAAAGCATCAGATACAGTGTATACAGAATGATGTCAGTCCTACAGTTTCAGTGTCAGTAGATGAAGAAAGCATCAGATACAGTGTATACAGAATGATGTCAGTCCTACAGTTTCAGTGTCAGTAGATGAAGAAAGCATCAGATACAGTGTATACAGAATGATGTCAGTCCTACAGTTTCAGTGTCAGTAGATGAAGAAAGCATCAGATACAGTGTATACAGAATGATGTCAGTCCTACAGTTTCAGTGTCAGTAGATGAAGAAAGCATCAGATACAGTGTATACAGAATGATGTCAGTCCTACAGTTTCAGTGTCAGTAGATGAAGAAAGCATCAGATACAGTGTATACAGAATGATGTCAGTCCTACAGTTTCAGTGTCAGTAGATGAAGAAAGCATCAGATACAGTGTATACAGAATGATGTCAGTCCTACAGTTTCAGTGTCAGTAGATGAAGAAAGCATCAGATACAGTGTATACAGAATGATGTCAGTCCTACAGTTTCAGTGTCAGTAGATGAAGAAAGCATCAGATACAGTGTATACAGAATGATGTCAGTCCTACAGTTTCAGTGTCAGTAGATGAAGAAAGCATCAGATACAGTGTATACAGAATGATGTCAGTCCTACAGTTTCAGTGTCAGTAGATGAAGAAAGCATCAGATACAGTGTATACAGAATGATGTCAGTCCTACAGTTTCAGTGTCAGTAGATGAAGAAAGCATCAGATACAGTGTATACAGAATGATGTCAGTCCTACAGTTTCAGTGTCAGTAGATGAAGAAAGCATCAGATACAGTGTATACAGAATGATGTCAGTCCTACAGTTTCAGTGTCAGTAGATGAAGAAAGCATCAGATACAGTGTATACAGAATGATGTCAGTCCTACAGTTTCAGTGTCAGTAGATGAAGAAAGCATCAGATACAGTGTATACAGAATGATGTCAGTCCTACAGTTTCAGTGTCAGTAGATGAAGAAAGCATCAGATACAGTGTATACAGAATGATGTCAGTCCTACAGTTTCAGTGTCAGTAGATGAAGAAAGCATCAGATACAGTGTATACAGAATGATGTCAGTCCTACAGTTTCAGTGTCAGTAGATGAAGAAAGCATCAGATACAGTGTATACAGAATGATGTCAGTCCTACAGTTTCAGTGTCAGTAGATGAAGAAAGCATCAGATACAGTGTATACAGAATGATGTCAGTCCTACAGTTTCAGTGTCAGTAGATGAAGAAAGCATCAGATACAGTGTATACAGAATGATGTCAGTCCTACAGTTTCAGTGTCAGTAGATGAAGAAAGCATCAGATACAGTGTATACAGAATGATGTCAGTCCTACAGTTTCAGTGTCAGTAGATGAAGAAAGCATCAGATACAGTGTATACAGAATGATGTCAGTCCTACAGTTTCAGTGTCAGTAGATGAAGAAAGCATCAGATACAGTGTATACAGAATGATGTCAGTCCTACAGTTTCAGTGTCAGTAGATGAAGAAAGCATCAGATACAGTGTATACAGAATGATGTCAGTCCTACAGTTTCAGTGTCAGTAGATGAAGAAAGCATCAGATACAGTGTATACAGAATGATGTCAGTCCTACAGTTTCAGTGTCAGTAGATGAAGAAAGCATCAGATACAGTGTATACAGAATGATGTCAGTCCTACAGTTTCAGTGTCAGTAGATGAAGAAAGCATCAGATACAGTGTATACAGAATGATGTCAGTCCTACAGTTTCAGTGTCAGTAGATGAAGAAAGCATCAGATACAGTGTATACAGAATGATGTCAGTCCTACAGTTTCAGTGTCAGTAGATGAAGAAAGCATCAGATACAGTGTATACAGAATGATGTCAGTCCTACAGTTTCAGTGTCAGTAGATGAAGAAAGCATCAGATACAGTGTATACAGAATGATGTCAGTCCTACAGTTTCAGTGTCAGTAGATGAAGAAAGCATCAGATACAGTGTATACAGAATGATGTCAGTCCTACAGTTTCAGTGTCAGTAGATGAAGAAAGCATCAGATACAGTGTATACAGAATGATGTCAGTCCTACAGTTTCAGTGTCAGTAGATGAAGAAAGCATCAGATACAGTGTATACAGAATGATGTCAGTCCTACAGTTTCAGTGTCAGTAGATGAAGAAAGCATCAGATACAGTGTATACAGAATGATGTCAGTCCTACAGTTTCAGTGTCAGTAGATGAAGAAAGCATCAGATACAGTGTATACAGAATGATGTCAGTCCTACAGTTTCAGTGTCAGTAGATGAAGAAAGCATCAGATACAGTGTATACAGAATGATGTCAGTCCTACAGTTTCAGTGTCAGTAGATGAAGAAAGCATCAGATACAGTGTATACAGAATGATGTCAGTCCTACAGTTTCAGTGTCAGTAGATGAAGAAAGCATCAGATACAGTGTATACAGAATGATGTCAGTCCTACAGTTTCAGTGTCAGTAGATGAAGAAAGCATCAGATACAGTGTATACAGAATGATGTCAGTCCTACAGTTTCAGTGTCAGTAGATGAAGAAAGCATCAGATACAGTGTATACAGAATGATGTCAGTCCTACAGTTTCAGTGTTAGTAGATGAAGAAAGCATCAGATACAGTGTATACAGAATGATGTCAGTCCTACAGTTTCAGTGTCAGTAGATGAAGAAAGCATCAGATACAGTGTATACAGAATGATGTCAGTCCTACAGTTTCAGTGTTAGTAGATGAAGAAAGCATCAGATACAGTGTATACAGAATGATGTCAGTCCTACAGTTTCAGTGTCAGTAGATGAAGAAAGCATCAGATACAGTGTATACAGAATGATGTCAGTCCTACAGTTTCAGTGTTAGTAGATGAAGAAAGCATCAGATACAGTGTATACAGAATGATGTCAGTCCTACAGTTTCAGTGTCAGTAGATGAAGAAAGCATCAGATACAGTGTATACAGAATGATGTCAGTCCTACAGTTTCAGTGTCAGTAGATGAAGAAAGCATCAGATACAGTGTATACAGAATGATGTCAGTCGTACAGTTTCAGTGTTAGTAGATGAAGAAAGCATCAGATACAGTGTATACAGAATGATGTCAGTCCTACAGTTTCAGTGTCAGTGTCATTGACTTTATCCACATTTTTTTTACATTACAGCCTTATTATAAAATTGATTAAATAGTAATGTGTTTTCATCAATCTACACATACTACCCCATAATGACAAAGCAAACACAGGTTTTTATAAATTATAAATGTATTCAAACTATTTGCTATGACATTTGAAATTGAGCTCATGTGCATCCTGTTTCCATTGATCATCCTTGAGATGTTTCTACAACTTGATGGGAGTCCACCTGTGGTAAATTCAATTGATTGGACATGATTTGGAAAGGCACACACCTGGGAGAGAGAGGAAACAGGAGAGACGGAGAGAGGGAGAGAGGGAAACAGAGAGACGGGGAGAGGGAGAGAGGGAAACAGAGAGACGGAGAGAGGGAGAGAGGGAAACAGAGAGACGGGGAGAGGGAGAGAGGGAAACAGAGAGACGGGGAGAGAGAGAGGGAAACAGAGAGACGGGGAGAAGGGAGAGAGGGAACAGAGAGACGGGGAGAGTAGAGAGGGAAACAGGGACGGAGAGAGGGAAACAGAGAGACGGAGAGAGAGAGAGAGGGAAACAGAGAGACGGGGAGAGGGAGAGAGGAAACAGAGAGACGGGAGAGGTGAGAGGGAAACAGAGAGACAGGGAGAGGAGAGAGGGAAACAGAGGGACGGGGAGAGGGAGAGAGGGAAACAGAGAGACGGGGAGAGGGAGAGTGGGAAACAGAGAGACGGGGAGAGAGGAGAGAGGGAAACAGAGAGACGGGGAGAGAGGAGAGAGGGAAACAGAGAGAGCGGGAGAGGAGAGAGGGAAACAGAGAGACAGGGGAGAGGGAGAGAGGGAAGCAGAGAGACAGGGGAGAAGAGAGAAACAGAGAGACAGGGAGACGGAGAGAGAGGAGAGACAGGAAGAGAAACGGAGAGCAGGGAAGAGAGGGAAACAGAGAGACGGAGAGAGAGAGAGAGAGCGGAAACAGAGAGAAGAGAGAGACGGGAGAGAGAGAACAGGGACGGAGAGAGGGAAACAGAGAGACGGAGAGAGGGAGAGAGAGAAACAGAGAGACAGGGAGAGAGGGAAACAGAGGGACGGGGAGAGGAGAGAGGGAAACAGAGAGACAGGGAGAGAGGGAAACAGAGAGACGGGGAGAGTGAGAGAGGAAACAGAGAGACAGGGAGAGAGGGAAACAGAGGGACGGGGAGAGGGAGAGAGGGAAACAGAGAGACGGAGAGAGGGAAACAGAGAGACGGGGAGAGGGAGAGAGGAGAAACAGGGACGGAGAAGAGAGAAACAGAGAGACGGGGAGAGGAGAGAGAGGAAACAGAGAGACGGGGAGAGGGAGAGAGGGAAACAGAGAGACGGAGAGGGAGAGAGAGAAACAGAGAGACGAGGGAGAGGGAGAGTGGGAAACAGAGCGACGGGGAGAGGGAGAGAGGAAACAGAGAGACGGAGGAGAGTGAGAGAGAGGAAACAGAGAGACAGGGAGAGAGGGAAACAGAGAGACGGGGAGAGGAGAGAGAGGGAAACAGAGAGACGGGGAGAGGGAGAGAGGGAAACAGAGAGGCGGGGAGAGGGAGAGAGGGAAACAGAGAGACGGGGAGAGGGAGAGAGGGAAACAGAGACGGGGAGAGGGAGAGAGGGAAACAGAGAGACGGGGAGGAGAGAGAGGGAAACAGAGAGACAGGGAGAGGGAGAGAGAGGAAACAGAGGGACGGGGAGAGAGAGAGGAAACAGAGAGACGAGGGAGAGGGAGAGAGGGAAACAGGGACGGAGAGAGGGAAACAGAGAGACAGGGAGAGAGGGAAACAGAGAGACGGGGAGAGGGAGAGAGGGAAACAGAGAGACGGGGAGAGGGAGAGAGGGAAACAGAGAGACGGAGAGAGAGAGGGAAACAGAGAGACGGGGAGAGAGGAGAGAGGAAACAGAGAGACGCGAGAGAGTGAGAGAGGGAAACAGAGAGACGGGGAGAGGGAGAGAGGGAAACAGAGAGACGGGGAGAGGGAGAGAGGGAAACAGAGAGACGGGGAGGGAGAGAGTGGGAAACAGAGACAGAGGGGAGAGGAGAGAGAAACAGAGAGACGGAGAGAGAGGAAACAGAGAGACGGGGAGAGGGAGAGAGGAAACAGAGCGACGGGGAGAGGGAGAGAGGGAAACAGAGAGACGGAGAGAGGGAAACAAGAGCGACGGGGAGAGGAGAGAGAGGAAACAGAGAGACGGGGAGAGGGAGAGAGGAACGGGAGAGGGAGAGAGGAACAGAGAGAGGGAGAGAGGAAAGCAGATGGACGGAGAGAGGGAACAGAGAGACGGGGAGAGGGAGAGAGGAAACAGAGAGACGGGGAGAGAGAGAGAGGGAAACAGAGAGACGGGAGAGGAGAGAGGGAAACAGAGAGGCGGGGAGAGGGACAGAGGGAAACAGAGAGATGGGGAGAGAGGGAAACAGAGAAACGGGAGAGAGGAAGAGAGGAAACAGAGAGACGGGGAGAGGAGAGAGGGAAACAGAGAGACGGGGAGAGAGAAGAGAGGGAAACAGAGAGACGGGGAGAGAGAAGAGAGGGAAACAGAGAGACGGGGAGAGGGAAGAGAGGAAACAGAGAGACGGGGAGAGAGAAGAGAGGGAAACAGAGAGATGGGGAGAGAAGAGAGGGAAACAGAGAGACGGAGAGAGAGGAGAGTGGGAAACAGCGAGACAGGGAGACGGAGAGAGGGAAACAGCGAGACGGAAAGAGGGAGAGAGAGGAAACAGAGGGACGGGGAGAGGGAGAGAGGGAAACAGAGAACGGGGAGAGGGAGAGAGGAAACAGAGAGACGGAGAGAGGGAGAGCAGGAAACAGCGAGACGGAGAGAGGGAGAGAGGAAACAGAGAGACGGGGAGAGAGAGAGAGGGAAACAGAGAGACGGAGAGAGGAGAGCAGGAAACAGCGAGACGGAGAGAGGGAGAGAGGGAAACAGAGAGACGGGGAGAGGGAGAGAGGAAACAGAGAGACGGGGAGAGGGAGAGAGGGAAACAGAGGGACGGGGCGAGGGAGAGAGGGAAACAGAGAGACGGGAGAGGAGAGGGAACAGAGACGGGAGAGAGGGAGAGGGAAACAGAGAGGGAGAGGAGAGAGGAAACAGAGGGACGGGCGAGGGAGAGAGGGAAACAGAGAGACGGGGAGAGAGAAGGAAACGGAGAGGGAAGAGGAGAGAGAACAGGAAAGAGAGAGAGCGAGAGAGAGGAGAGAGGACGAGAGGGAAACAGAGAGATAGGGAGAGGGAGAGAGGGAAACAGCTGAGACGGGGAGAGGGAGAGAGAGAAACAGCGAGACGGAGAGAGGGAGAGAGAGGAAACAGAGAGATAGGGAGAGAGAAGAGAGGAAACAGAGGAGACGGGGAGAGGGAGAGAGGGAAACAGAGAGACGGGGAGAGGGAGAGAGGTAAACAGAGAGACGGGGAGAGGGAGAGAGGGAAACAGCGAGACGGAGAGAGAGGAGAGAGGGAAACAGAGAGATGGGAGAGAGAAGAGAGGGAAACAGAGAGACGGGAGAGGGAAACAGAGAGACGGGGAGAGGGAGAGAGGTAAACAGAGGAGACGGGGAGAGGAGAGAGGGAAACAGAGAGATGGGGAGAGAGAGAGAGGGAAACAGAGAGACGGGGAGAGGGAGAGAGGAAACAGAGAGACGGGGAGAGGGAGAGAGGGACAGAGGGAAACAGAGACATAGGGAGAGGGAGTAAAGGGAAACACAGAGACGGGGAGAGGAGAGAGAGGGAAACAGAGAGACGGGGAGAGGGAGAGAGGGAAACAGAGACGGGAGAGGGAGAGAGGGAAACAGAGAGACGGGGAGAGGGAGAGAGAGAAACAGAGAGACGGGAGAGAGGAGAGAGAGGGACAGAGGGAAACAGAGACATAGGGAGAGGGAGTAAGGGAAACAGAGAGATGAGGAGAGGGAGAGAGGGAAACAGAGAGACGGGGAGAGGGAGAGAGGGACAGAGGGAAACAGAGACATAGGGAGAGGGAGTAAGGGAAACAGAGAGATGAGGAGAGGGAGAGAGGGAAACAGAGAGACGGAGAGGGGAGAGAGAGAGAGAGAGAGAGAGAGTGGGAGAGAGAGAGAGAGAGTGGGAGAGAGAGAGAGAGAGTGGGAGAGAGAGAGAGAGAGAGTGGGAAAAACACACATTTCTTCCCACAGGGCCGTGAGGTGAGACAGGGATGCAGCTTAAGCCCCACCCTCTTCAACATATATATCAACGAATTGGCGCGGGCACTAGAAAAGTCTGCAGCACCCGGATCACCCTACTAAAATCTGAAGTCAAATGTCTGTTTGCTGATGATCTGGTGCTTCTGTCACCAACCAAGGAGGGTCTACAGCAGCACCTAGATATTGTGCACAGATTCTGCCAGACTTGGGCCCTGACAGTAAATCTCAGTAAGACTAAAATAATGGTGTTCCAAAAAGGTCCAGTCGCCAGGACCACAAATACAAATTCTATCTAGACACTGTTGCCCTAGAGCACACAAAAACTATACATACCATGGCCTAAACATCAGCGCCACAGGTAACTTCCACAAAGCTGTGAACGATCTGAGATACAAGGCAAAAAGGGCATTCTATGCCATCAAAAGGAACATAAAATTCAACATACCAATTAGGATCTGGCTAAAAATACTTGAATCAGTCATAGAGCCCATTGCCCTTTATGGTTGTGAGGTCTGGGGTCCGCTCACCAACCAAGACTTCACAAAATGGGACAAACACCAAATTGAGACTCGGCATGCAGAATTCTGCAAAAACATCCTCTGTGTACAACGTAGAACACCAAATAATACATGCAGAGCAGAATTAGGCCGATACCCACTAATGATCAAAATCCAGAAAAGATACATTAAATTCTACAACCACCTAAAAGGAAGCAATTCCCAAACCTTCCATTACAAAGCCATCACCTACAGAGAGATGAACCTGGAGTAGAGTACCTAAGCAAGCTGGTCCTGGGGCTCTGAGCTCCAGGACAGCAGCACAATTAGACCCAATCAAATCATGAGAAAACAAAAAGATAATTATTCGACACATTGGAAAGAATTTACAAAAAACAGAGCAAACTAGAATGTCCTAAAACAGTACACAGTGGCAGAATTCCTGACACCTGTGACTGACCCAAACTTAAGGTAAGCTTTGACTATGTACAGACTCAGTGAGCATAGCCTTGCTATTGAGAAAGGCCGCCGTAGGAAGTCATGGCTCTCAAGAGAAGACAGGCTATGTGCTCACTGCCCACAAAATGAGGTGGAAACTGAGCTGCACTTCCTAACCTCCTGTATGACCATATTAGAGACACATATTTCCCTCAGATTGCACAGATCCACAAAGAATTCGAAAACACACCCAATTATGATAACTCCCATATCTACTGGGTGAAATTCCAGTGTGCCATCACAGCAGCAAGATTTGTGACATGTTGCCACAAGAAAAAGGGCAACCAGTGAAGAACAAACACCATTGTAAATACAACCTATATTTATGGTTATTTATCTTCCCTTGTATATCCTTAACCATTTGTACATCTTTGCAACACTGTATATATACGTAATATGACATTTGTAATGTCTTTATTGTTTTGAAACTTCTGTATATGTCATGTTTACTGTTAATTTTTATTGTGTATTTCACTTTTATGTATTATCTACCTCACTTGCTTGGCAATGTTAACACGTTTCCCATGCCAATAAAGCCCCTTGAATTGAATTGAGAGGGAGACGGAGAGAGACAGAGAGAGAAGGAGAGAAGGAGAAAGAGGGAAGGAGAGAAGAGAGAGGAAGAAGGAGAGAGAAAGAAAGAGAGAAAAGAAAGAGAGAGAAACGGAGAAGGAAAGGGAAACGAGAAGAAGGAAGAAAGAGAAACGGAGAAAGGAAAGGAAGAGAAAGAAAGGAGAAGAAAAGAGAGAAACGAGAAGAGAAGAAAGAAAGGGAAACAGAGAAACGGAAGAGAGGAAGGAGAGGAGATAGAGAAGAAGGAAAGAAAGGAAGAAAGAGAGAGAGAGAGAGAAACGGAGAGAGAGAGAACTGAAGAAAGGAAGAGAGAGAGGAGAAGGGAACAGAGAGAAGGAAGAGAGAACAAGAGACAAAGGAGGAAAACGGAGAAAGGAGAGGAAGAGAGAAACGGAAGAGAAGAGAGAAAGAGGAAGCAGAAGGAGAAAGAGGAGAGACAGAGAGAAAGAGAAGAAGAGAGAGAAGGAGAAAGAGAAGAAAGAAAAGGAAGAAAGAGAGAGAAACGAGAAAGAAAGAGAAGAAGAAAGAGAAAGGAAACGGAGAGAAAGGAAGAAGGAAGAAAGAAAGAGAAAGAAAGGAGAAGGAAACAGAAAAGAAGAGAAAGGAGAAGAAAGAGAAGAAGAAAGAAAGAGAGAAGAAAGGAAAGAAGAGAGAAGAGAGAGCAAGAAAAGAGAAGAAAGAGATAGAGAAAGAGAAGAGAGAAGGAAAGGAAAGAAAGAGAAAGGAAGAAGAGAAAGAGAGAAACGAGAAGGAAAGCAGAAAAGAAAAGGAAGAAAGAGAAGAGAAAGGAAAACAGAAAAGGAAAGGAACAGGAAGAAAGAAAGAAAAGAGAAAGGAAAGAGAAACAAGGAAAGAAAGGAAAGGAAAGAACAGAAAGAGAGAGAAAGAGAAAGGAAGAAAGAGAGAAGAGAAGAGAAAGAAAAGAGAAAGGAAAGAATAGAAGAAAGAAAGAAGGAAAGAAAGGAAGAAGAAGGAAGAAGAGAAAAGAAGAAAGAAAGAAAGAAGAGAAGAAAGAAGAAAGAAGAGAAAGAAAGAGAAGAAAGAAAGAAAGAAGAAAGAGGAAAAGAAGAGAAAGAAAGAGAAAGAGAAAGAAAGAAAGAAGAAACAGAGAAGAAGAAAGAGAAGAAAAGAGAGAAACAAAGAAGAAGAGAAAGAAGCAAGAAAGAAGAAAGGAAGAAAAGAAAGAAAGGAAGAAAGAAAGAGAAGAAGAGAAAGAGAAAGAAGAAGAAGAAGAAAGGAAACAGAAAGAGAAGAAGAGAAGGAAGAAAGAAAGATAGAGAAAGAGAGAAGAAAGAAAGAAAGAAGAAGAAGAGGAAACGGAAAGAAAAGAAAAGAAAGAAAGGAAGAGAAAGAGAAACAAGAGAAAGAGAGAAGCAAGAAGAAAGAGAAGAGGAAAGAAAGAGAAGAGAGAAAGAGAAGAAAGAGGAAAGAAAGAAAAAGAGAAGAAAAGGAAGAGAGAAAAGAGAAAGGAAAGAAGAAAGAAAGGAAAGAAAAGAAAGAAAGAGGAAGAACAAGAGAAAAGGAAAGAAAGAAAGAGAAAAAGAAGAGGAAGAGAAAGGAGAGAGAGAAACAGAAGAAAGAGAAAGAAGAAAGAGAAGAAAGGAAGAAAGGAAAGAAAGAGAGAGAAGAGAAAGAGAAGCAAGAAAGAGAAAGAAAAGAAAGGAAGAAAGAAAGAGAAGGAAGAAAAGAGAGAAAGAGAAGGAAAGAAGACAAAGAAAGGAAGGAAAGAAGAAAGAAAAGGAAAGAAAGGAAGAAAGAGAGAAGAAGAGAAAGAAAAGAAAGAGAAAGGAAAGAAAGAGAAGAGAAAAGAAGAAAAGAGAGAGAAACAGAAGAAGAAAGGAAAGAAAGGAAGAAAGAAAGAAAGGAAAGAAAAAGAGGAAGAAAGAAAGAGGAAAAGAAAGAGAAGAAAGAAGAAAGAAAGAAAGAAAAGAAAAGAAAAAACAAGAAGAAAGAGAAGAGAAAGGAAGAGAGAAAGAAAGAAGAAGAAAAGAAAGAAGGAAGAAAGAGAAACAGAAGAAAGGAAAGAAAAGGAAGAAAGAAAAGAAAAAAAGAAGGAAAGAAAAAGAAAGAAAAGGAAGAAACGGAAAGAAAAGAGAAAAGGAAAGAAAAGGAAGAGAAAAGAAAGGAAGAAAGAGAAAGAAAGAAAGGAAGAAAGAAAAGAAGAAAGAAACGGAAAGAAGAAAGAGAAGAGAAAGAGAAAAGGAAGAAGAA